>NC_134569.1:138131566-138431566 GCF_050947875.1 Dermacentor variabilis
TACCGACCTCTTGACGGCGCTTCATTGAATGCGGTGTTCTAATCGAGAAAGACACTGTACAAATGCAAGTCATTAAACTCTTACGCTCTGTAAGTAGTGCATGTAGATCACTGTTCAATTTAATAAAGCTGGCGATTGGTGACACTTTTACTGAGTATCCTGTTCGGTAACCCTTAGTCGTTGCACGTCATGTATGCCAAGTGCCTACTGTTTAAATTACTTTGTGAAGCTGCTAATTTGGCAGGGTAAAATTTTATTCACCGATTGCTGGCTTTCAGCCAGCGTCTAGGCGTTACCTAAAGGTAAAAGGCACGGTACTAAAAGCAAATCTAGAAACCAAAATAAAGATTTTGAATTAACAGCCGGATTAAGCAATCCCCAGTACGCGCTGAAATTACAATAAGCAAAATATTTGCCCAGTATTAGCTACACGAAACAGTGATAGGAATGTGTGCAGATACAGTATGTAGCAAAATGAAAAACAGCATGGTGTCATGCGCGCACAGGCGAAAATGAACACGTCTCACTCGATGACCGCGCATACTCGCTGTCAAAACGTTGGAGTGAGGAAGCGTGGCAGCAACAGCGAGCGAATTTACCTTCGTGATGCTTCTCGCTTCAACGCGAACCAAGCGGCAAGAACACAGCGCACACGAAGGTACCAGCACTCGGCGCACTGGGTCCCCATCCTTCAAGATGGGGACACACCGCGCCATACGCAGCCGCCACCGTAGAACGCTCCTCTACCCGCTCACCCCGGGGCCTTACACGCCATGGAGGAAGATGGCACGCTACCTCCCCATTTTCCTCCTTTGTGCGCGCGAGATTGAGCCACCAACGTCGGCTCACTCTGGCACGCTTTCAATCGCAGCCACAAACATACGGGCCGCGGCGACGATGTTATCGCAGTTGGACTTTATGCGGAGCATCACGGCGACGCCCACGACGGAAATGTGCCTGGAGTGTCCATATAGTTGCTATCGCGATAAAACCGCATGCAGCACACAATCAAAATCGCCATTCAGTGCTATTACGCGGTTAGAAAACCGACTAGCTTGGGTGAACAAAAACCAGCCCAACGAAGGCAAAAAGCACGTCGACCGTAATTCCGGCGCATTTTCAGCTTGCTGAAAATGCGCCGGACCACACCACACCGCCGAGTCCGCCGGCATGGTGCGTGCGTGGTGCTCAACAGAACACGAGAAGAAGCCAGTCACATTTTTCGGGCGCGCTGGTTCGCCTGTAGGGCAATGGTAACTCAGACGGAGTAAGCCGAGCGAACGTAACAAACTGCGCATGCGCACAAACAGCAACGCGAGCTACAACGAGAAGGCAGCGCTGGCCGAAGACGTGCTTCGCTTCGGCAGTGGTGGTCGATCCGCCCCTGATGAAGCAGCGAGCGAGCCCCGCCGAAGTCGGCACACCAGCATAGCGCGGAAGTTCAGTGGCCGAGCACGCTTGGCGGATCCGCACCTCGTTAGCGGGATCGCCGGCTGCGGTAACGCGAGAGCAAGAAAAAGGGAGAAGTAAATAAAGCGAGCGTTAGCTATTCGATGCCTAGGTGCCGAGGGTACGGAAAAAATGGAAGGAGGTTGCGCAGCCGCGCAAGGCACCCAGGGACTGGAACTATGTGTTCGTGACAGTAACGAACATCGGTTTTTCTTCCAAGCGGTGGCTGCTCATATGAGAATCAGGAAAGCTTCCGCCTTGTTGTGCACCTACTGGAAGACACGCGTTACATGTTACTGACAGAAAGCGCGTTACCGCTTCTACAATTCTACACAGCCTTTGAGTCAATAAACCACTTCCTTTGCAGCAATAACTATAGATTCCGCAAACGTACCAGAAACGAGAACCACTTTCGTGTCTCGGGTAAGAGATGGAGGTTTCACCCGATGAGCGCCGGTAATCCATCCGCGATATTACGCGAAATTGATGTCACGCGCGGGACGATTAGCAGCCCGCAAATAAAGAGAGAAGCCATCGCTGATCTGCACACAGGTGACAACGCATTTCTCCAGCAGACGGGTAGCGCAAATTATCAGCCAGCAGAAACCTCATGCCGACACCCGCTTTAATCACACACTCAAATATTTTTTTTTTTAGATCTGCGATAATGGAGAATAAATCAATCGCGCACAAACGTTCAGACGATCTGACCTTTCTGTTCAATAAGCGGCCTCTTCACATGTCACTCAATATCACGGTTAAATCGAGCAAGAATGCAAGAATTCCCGGATACTTATATGCGCGAAAGATCGCTTACACATGAATGAGGAATCGGCGAATATAACTACGTGTCAAGGGCAAGCTGAAGGGTTCGCCGACACTGCAAATTACATTGGAGGAGCCAATTAACGAAAGGAAGAAAGAAATCAGAAAAAGAAAGAAATCAAACATCGGCTAGAAACCCATGACCTTCGCGCAGCCCTCGATACGACATTGCAGTGCCCAAGGACGATAGTCTCGAAACAACATGGTCTCTCCGGCGCGGCTTTTTTGCCTAACCACACAAAAATATAAACACAGCTAGCACTCCATTCGGCGCTCCTACTAACGCGCGGAAGCGCGTGAGCAAGCTCCGGCCCACCCGCTGCGGCTACGTTTCGTGATTCCGCCGAAGCTGAACTCGATCCATCGGACTGATTAACACCCGAAGTCATTGCCACACGTGCACAGGATATCCGCTCGGCCCATGCCCTTTTTGCATAAACTGCGACACTTCCAGCTTCCTCGCCACTTTCACTCACACTGCATCTCTGTTTGCACCACTATTCCATCGACGAGCTCTCTTAGCGCAGGAAGCGTACAACAGCCCGTGTACTCCAACGATAGTGATCGCCTGAATACGTGTAGGGCTTCGCCACTCGAAAAAAGAAAAGATAACAATAATAAGCAGGGAGAATGACTCACACACAATGACTAACAACGCCTAGCGATTGCCTACGAGATAGACGTAATGTATCGAGAAGGCATCGTCGCAGGAACCTCGCTCGAAGTGGCATGCGCCTCATGTTCCGTGCAGCTGAGTCGGATGTGTCGAAAGCGTCACGCATGCGCAGCGCGTTGGCGCCAACGGGCCCGTACACTCTACACATGCATGCATAAGGCCGCATACACGTGGCAACCGCGCTTCCCGCGAATCGCGATGCGCGCTCGGAAAGCGCCGTCCACGTGATGCCGTGCTTGCGCGAGTGCGTGTCGCGGTATACTGTAGTTTATTAATGCGTGTCAATGCATATGCGGACTCGGCGCAGGTGTTCGTCAGCGCAAACGCACTTTCTCCGGGGGAAGCAGGCGTACATGTACCCTATAGTGGCGCATGCTATATAGGTATCGCTGTCGCAAGCCGTTGAAAACACTTTTTTTTATCCTCCTACTACTGGAGTAGCAGCGAGCGCTAACACACACACACACACACACACACACACACACACACACGCACACACACACACACACACACACACACACACACACACACACACACACACACACACACACACGCACACGCACACGCACACGCACACACACACACACACACACACGGTCAAGGACAGCACCAAGTGCGAGAATTGAGCAATAAAGTCGGAAACAGCCTCCACCTCTTCTGTACTTTCTATACAATAAGAACGAAAAGATCCGTCAAGCGAGGACGTGAAACAGGCTGCGCACGTGCTTTTTTGGGGGGAAGAGGGGGGAGGGCGATGCAAGGAGCCGCGCGTGGTCTGTAGCGCTGTAGCAAAAGAACTGTGCGAATCCCACGCACTGTGGGAATCGACGTTACGCGAAGCATTTTGCATGCATTTTACAGGGTATGCAGCAATTTTTGGGGGCTTCCGCAAAGCGTTACCAGGTTGACCAACGTGTTTGTGCAAAGCCAACATGCGTGCGAGTGACGCCAGCAGCAAGACGACGACGACCACGGTAGCGATTGCCTGGCTTCTACGAACGATCAAATTCATGTGAACGAGCGACACGGAGGTGCGAGATGGGTAATACACGCAGACACTTAAGGTTCACAGACGACAGCGCATGCGGTATCACTTGGCAGAAACAATCGGCTGACGGCGACACTGCAGCGCAACCTTAAGCACTTGTCCTTATATATATATATATATATATATATATATATATATATATATATATATATATATATATATATATATATATATATATATATATAAGGACAGGGGCTTAAGGTTGCGCTGCAGTGTCGCTATAGCTAATATGTAATATGAGTTGTAATTAGCTATTGCAATTAGCTAATGATATGTAATCAATTATTAGCGACACTGCTAATGCAGTATCGCTAATAGCTAATTAGCTAATGAGCATATATATATATATGTATATATATCTTAGCCATTCGCACAAGTGGCCTGGCGCAGCTCTCGCTCGTCTTGGCCGAGCCGTGATGACCCTATACCACAGTGGAATTGGACGCAGCATTTTCGTTCGCGGACACTATGTGCACCAGGAAAGAGCAGGCCTTGTTTCATTCAGCGGCCTGGCAATTCGACGAGAAGGGCCGTGAAAGTCCGGTAAGCGAGCTTCGGGGGGGAAGGAGAACGCGGCGCGTTGCCGGTGCTCGGAATTCAACGCTCGTGGAAAGCTTGCTTTTCAATCGCTGTTTGAACAGATGCTACTACCCGGCGTCCTGCTGCTGTCCGAGATGCCGGGCTCTTCTGACGAGTGCCGCCTGGCTCGAACGCAGGTAGCGCACGCGAGAATTGGAGGGTGCACTCGGATTACGAAGCTTGACTGACGATGCAGCGACCATCGTGGCACCACGAGGCATATATATAGCCATCGGGCCGAGTTAGCTTCCGCTTATGCTGAAATTATGGCGCAGTTTTCTTTTTCGATATTAAACGATGAAAATAAATGTACGAGTAATCCATAGTTACTTAGCGTGTCTGAGCGTGCGATACCACTCGAGATTACCGGAAGACGTTTCCTTTAAAGCGAACGACAGCGCAGCACATATAGACAGCGCGGTGTCGCGCCGCGCCGGTGTCACCAATGTAGTGTTAAGTTGAGCGCTATATACACAGCGCCTCACCCGATCTCGGAGGAGACAAAATCACGTACGGCGACTGCAGCAACGCTTCGCATACCGGCCAGAGGGCGCTACGAAGTTTCGGTTCGTCACTTCAACGTCACCGACACAGGAAGGACGCGAGGGATTTGAAGTAAACAAGCTGACTATAAAACCGATTTAACAACGAAAAAGGCGGACGCTCCATGCACGAGCATAAACGCTATCCGAGAACAGGCATATGTCGTTCGTTTTATTATTATTATTATTATTATTATTATTATTATTATTATTATTATTATTATTGTTGTTGTTGTTGTTATTGTTGTTGTTGTTGTTGTCGTCGTCGTCTTCTTGACCTTTAACAACTGCTGAAAACATGTCGGGCGCCCCTATAGCTTCTGTGTCTGCAACGTTCTGGCATTCAATCGCGCCGGCCTGTCCCACGGCTGCGCTGTATAACCAACGGCTCGCGCGTCGAAGCAGATAAAGCTCGCACACAACTGGCGCGCATCTGTCGTCGGCGCATTCCGCCTACGAGCGGAGATTAGAGGAGCGGCAAACATGTACGGGACCCACCGCCCCCCGAGGATATATATGCAGGCGCCATCTGCAGGTGTTGCACACCGACGCACGTCCAAGGGCGTCTATCTGGCGCGCCTCTGCACCGGACGCGCACGGAAACGGGCGACTCCTCCGCGCGCTGCGGCGCGACAGGAATCCGAGCGTATACATATATATCGTAGCTGTCGCCAGAGAAAAAAAAAAAAAGAAGAAAAACCAGGACGCGGCATTCAAGACTAGACGCGCTTGGTTAAATCAAGAAATTAATTCGAAAGCACTGAATACGTCCTATGAGGCAGAAAAGCCCGCGTTGTCCGCAACGAGTGGTAACGAAAATCATCGCCATCAGTGACGTCGTCGGCATCTTGTATGAGCCCAGTAGGAACAGAATTAAAGCTGGAACAAGCAAGGTGACGTAAGGTGGAGTAAAGCGAATTAAGGTGGATTAAGGTTGGCACTAATTAGAGCAAGGTGGATTAAGGCTGGTACAAATTATAGCAAGGTCGATTAAGGTTCGTATAAAGTATAGCAAGGTGGGTTAAGGTGCATTAAAGTTGATTAAGGTTGTTACCATTTAGAGCAAGGTGGATTAAGGTAGAGTTGTGAAGGACACGTCACAATGTATGATGTCACGTGTCACGTACCGTAACCAATTAAGTAGATAATCTGTAATGTTCTCGCATTCAAATCACGTAAGGGTGGTTAAGTGACTAAATTATTTTTCTTTAATAAGAGTCTGCGCGCGACACAGGTGCTAAGTTCTTCAGACGCACCTTAACATACGGAGGCGGAATGAACAATGCCTAATCGAAGCTACGTTAAAGGGAAACTAGAGGATAATATTAAGTCAACGTGGACTGCTGAAATACCATCCCAGAAACCGCGATACGTTTGTGTCGTACGAAGAAAAGACTTATTTTGAGAGGAAATGCGTTCTGAAGCGTCCGCGTACCTCTAGCGCAGTTCAAATCGCCCGCCCTCCGATCGAGGAGTGGCGACGTCACATGGTCTCATAGTGACGTTGCGCCGTCGATGAGTAAAACAGCGCCCGCAGACGGCGCTACGGCCTTTCTGCGCAAAACGAAAACACGCGGCCAGACACAGAGCCAAGACAGAGCCAACGGCAGCGCGAAAGCGGAACTATGGTGGCTAGCGGAAGGGAAAGCGCGCGACGATAAGCTGGTTCTTTAATTATGACGCCAACTTTGACGCTCGTCGCAATGGACGACACTGACAACGACACATTGGCTCGCGATGCTGGGCTCGACTTCAGCGATTTAGGCACTGATGGAGGTGACCTGCTGCTGAGGGCTAGCGCTGCCGGCGTCGTTGCGTACTACTACGACAGAAACTGTATGTCATGGCTGTACATATTCGCACATGAGCATGTGCGCACATGTGCATATTCGCACATTTGTAGTTTTTCCTTCGTGAAAACCAAATGCCGCATTCACCGCCCCACCTTCGACTTGCACTTGTTCTTGCGCTTCGGAGAATGCAGGCAAGACCGACAGAACAGCCCTACGGGAAAGCATTGCTTTGAAAGGCACTCCACACGACTTCAGTAAGTCTGCGTTGAACTTGTAATCCTCTGGACAAAAGTCCAGCGAGCACACTATGCGATTTTTCGGCGTTTTGCCAGCGCGCTGTGGCGGAGGTACGACACTTAGAACGACAGAAAGCTGAGCTAGTTGGTAAGGATTCATTATGTAAAAAATAAGTGAGGCGTGCAGACAGGACACAAGAGTAGAGAAGTGGACAACACGAACGCCGTGACCTATAAAACACGGCGTTCGTGTTGTCCACTTCTCTACTCTTGTGTCTTGTCTGCACGCCTCACTTTTTTGCATAATGTACGACACTTAACCACTTCGACCAGAGAGGTTCACTCGTTGGCACACAGTGATAAGTAACGTTGGATTCGCCGCTGCAACTGCCCTTGGCCAAGTTCCGCGGACTGTTCGCGTACTCCACGACATCACATGGACGTGGCATTCTCGCTGCTTGTCCCAAATGCAAGTTTCCCGAGCCAGCAGAACCAGCGCAGCACGACGCGGTAACGAAACAACTGAAACTCCAAATCGCGCGCGGCGCAGAGTCGAACGCGCAGAGTCGAACGAAAACGAAACCTTTCGACCACCCATACTACTGAAGGATAACGTAAAAATGTTATTTTTTTTCTTAGAATCCAACAGAACTAGACAAGTAGCATTTTATTCCGTCTTATAACCTAATGAAATGATCTTTTTAAAACGAGTAGTTGAGTAGCGACATAAATTATGATGAGTGCCTACATCATCGGGCCATTACCGGAATGTCGCTGGGGGGTCTCAAATCGCGTCATGCATTCACCACAATTTCTCGGTTATTAAAGCTCTGTTCGCGATTATATAGACGCCTTAGACTTTCTAGAGCATTGCTTTATCACTTTAACTTGACTTCATAGTAACCTTTGGTGTCCCTTTAAGCTTGAGCCAGTCAATGCTCGTCACCGGTAACGAGGTAAAGAAAAAAAAAAGGGGCCAGGGAGTGGGAGGTTACCGCCCTGAACCTTCGCGGTGGTTTATAAGAGACGCCATAATGGAGCGCTCCAGATTAATTTTTACCACCAGTGTTACCATCGGCCATAGGGGGTAGTGACCTTCTGGCCTCTCCTGCACCACTGCGACGAACCGCTTCGTGAAGCTAACAATGCGTACCACTCGAACAGACCTGGGGCGACAACAAGGCGAGACACGTTTGGAGGATCGAGTGTTGTTTGTTGGTTCACTGTCGCCCTCACGGACGATGGCAGCAAGAAACTCCTGGGAAAGGGTGTGCTACGGCGTTTTCTCACGGATTCCGGTAACCGCCACGGTCATTTGACATACGCTCCAGCTGACCGCTGGGTCATACCAGGGACCAATACTTTCCAGCTTGAGTCAAGCGTGCCAATCCCTGTCTACGAAGCTCCCTTCATTTCTGTGGTGTTCAGTAAACTAAGCTGCGGGAGTGATTGAGTGAACCCTCGCCCTCAACGCGGGCCCTTCGATGACTCTGGACGCTCCGACTGGACGAAGTGGGAAGGCAGATTTCCCTGGCCTAGGGATCTAGGAGGACAGAGGGAGTTTAAGCAGACTTGTTCGGCTCCTGAGTGTGCTTCCCTTCAGTCAGGACAAACTGATGAGTTGTAAAGTTCTCTATTCTTAACGTGGATATTGTTAATAAATCTAGTGCTCGTCGTTCTCGATGAGAACATGTTCCTCCCTTCAACAACATCCTTGGATGAGTCAGACGACGGCATGGGCCAGCTACCCCATTTGACGTACCTCCCCCTCCCCGCCCCCACGCCTCCAACTCTTGCACCGAAGTAGACAAGGGTTTTCGCACTTCGCCCCCATCGGAATTCGAACATATGCGGCCTCGTGCTCCGCAGCATACCAAACTACCGGGGGAGCGTACGTCGCTGTAGAGAGAAGAAAAGAAAAGAAAAAAATGATAACCGAAGCGAAAAAGAATCCGCACGGTTTGACAATCACGAATCAAATCCGGGACCCCTATATCCAAAGACCGGCGCTATATATGGATACGTTGAAATATATATATAGGCTGCGGGTTCATCAGCGTCAGCACATGATCTGGTGATTTGTAATAATGCTGGTACAGGAAACGCGCAGAAACACAAAACGAAAAAGAAAGAAAGAAAGAACAAGGGACAACGAAGAGGACTTGAGACGAGGGGACGACTAACTTTTCAATGAGTCTGGGAGTCGCACGAGAGCTAATTACGATGACTCGAACAGGAAACCATTGACGTCACTGCTGCTGCTACAAAAAAAAAAAAAAAAAAAAAAATTGCAGTCCCAATAGACACATTCGAGCGTCCTAGTTTAGCACACGCAGGCGGTATAGTACCTTCGGCGGTTTTCGATATACCTAATATTTCAAAGACAACATCACAAGCAGTTTTCTTAGACATAAAAGGAGCTTATGACAATGTACTGCACGAAGCCATTCTTGATGCCCTCAGTAATTTAGGCATCGGCGGCCGTCTCTACATGTGGATTGAAAATTATCTAGATGGTCGTACAGTCTTCATGTCCACGAATGATGGCGAAACGACAAGACACGCTGTGGTCCGTGGAGTGCCTCAAGGAGGAGTTCTCAGCCCGACTCTTTTCGATGTTGCCCTTATTGGCCTTGCGGAAATAATTCCTGATACAGTACGCATCAGTACCTACGCAGACGACATATGCATATGGGCATCCGCAGTCACGCGACCGCAAATTCGTGCCAGATTGCAGCAAACTGTTTCTTTAACATCTCAGTACCTGCAGTGCCAAGGACTGCAACTGGCTCCAGACAAGTGCGCTGCGATAGCGTTCACACGGAAGCTTATGTGTTGGTATCCAATTATGATCAATGGAAATGCCATCCCACATGTCACCTACCACAAATACCTCGGCGTTGTCATTCACCACGGTGTTTCATGGTCGAAACATGTGGCAATGTTAAAGAAAAAAATTAACTGGGCTTGCTCAAGTTTTTCGCTTTCTGGCCGGTATGAAGTGGGGTCAATCTGAGCATTCGCTACTCCGGCTGTACCAGGCTCTCTACGTCGGTTACATTCGGCATAGCCTGCCAGTTTTATCAAGTAAGAGCCCGTCATGTTTGCGTACGCTGGAAAGTGCCCGGGCACAGATGCTGAAAACATGTCTCGGTGTTCCACGTTGCACCTCAACCCACGGAACAATTGAGGAGGCTCGCGTCACCCCTTTACCTGTCTACCTACGATGCGAACCTCTTCGAGTATTCCTGCGACTGCTTTGCCGTCATAGACGCCATCCCTTGTCGACACTACCCGATATACGGCCGGACTCCACTTTTTCAAGAGCCGTTAAATGCCAAGAATCTGCCATACCAGCATACTTTGCCCCGGCTGACCTTCGACATATGCCCCCATGGGTAATCTCCAAAATACCGGTACGTCTATCTATTCCCGGAATTTCTAAAAAATCGCGAATACCTACCGTCGGCCTCAGACATATAACACTTGAATATATTTCGAAAGAATATGACTCCTCGGTGAGCGTGTATACAGACGGATCGGTCTCGTCGTATGCGTCTGTTGCGGCTTTCGTCGTGCCTGCGCATCAAGTCATTCGACGGTTTCGTCTGCATAACAAGACGACTACAACATCTACGGAACTAGAGGCAATCAGAGAGGCCATTCAATATATTTCGTGACAGCCTCCTCAAATATGGACAGTCTTCAGTGACGCAAAATCGGCTCTTCAACTACTTAGAGTGGTGTTGACAGAAAGCGCTTACAGAGTGTTGGCTCTTCAAACTGCCGAGCTCTACACTTTAGCGCAAGAAAACGGCCACCACATCACATTTCAGTGGATTCCCAGTCACTGTGGTATACAAGGCAACGAACTGGCCGACGCCGAAGCGAAGAAAGCACTCGAAGAACGAGAGTCACTGCTTTCAATTCCTCTTTCAAGAGCGGACGCCAACTGCCTCCTCTCCAGTGTCATCCGAAAATTGACAGCAAAGCGCTGGGACAATCCGGATAATCGCCACAGACGACTCCAGAGATTGGGCCCCACCATGAATTTTAGGCTACCACCGAAAATTCAATGGCGCTGTGCCAGTCTTCTGCACAGACTAAGGCTGGGGGTAGCGTTTACGCGCGGATACGCGGATAGACTCATGCGACGCACCGAGTCTCCACACTGTGAGGTGTGCAATGTGACTGAGACTATAGGTCATGTGCTTTGTGACTGCCCTAAGCACGTGGAAGAGCGTGGAAGGCTGGACAACGACCTTACGCGTCTCGACAACGCACCGCTGTCGGAGGACGTTATTTTATGCCCTTGGCCAGATGCTCAATCGAGTTTCAAGGCCATCCAGGCATTACTGAACTCTTTACAAATTACGGGCTTGGATTGCAGACTTGGAGCATGCCAAATTGCTTTCCATATGTTCTACATCTTCCTTCTACCGTCATCGTCACCCATCATGCACCTCTTTCTTCCCCTCTTTCTTTCCCTCTTCAACTTCCGCCAATGCCGAGTAGCTGGCTAGAGGAATGTACCTCAGGCCTACCTCTCGGCATTTCGTATCATTAAACTTCTCTCTCTCACACACACAAGAAAGCTCTTGCGAGTCATGTCTAACGGCGGCCGTGCCGAGAGCCGCAACACGTTTGTGCCTGATTACATGCGTACGCGCGCGCACATGCATGAACGCACGCACGCACACACTCCCTGAGGTACGTGGCAGCTTTTCCGCACCAAGCACTCTCGTCTTCGAGAAAACAGTGTCAAAAGAGACGCACATATTAAAGGTGGAAGCTACCTTACGCTATATGAAGAGTTCCAAAAGGTACGTTTAACTTTCTTTATATATATATATATATATATATATATATATATATATATTCTCGGTACGGTTTACGCCAGAGACAGCCCCGGCTTCGTTCAACACAGCTCGAGCAGAAGCGAAACGCGGAGAAGCGTCGGTCGCCGTCGCGTGAAATAGAAAAGCTCGCGGCGGAGCAAGCGCCACGACGCTTTCAGCAAAGCTGGAGACTACTATAGTGAAGAACTATACTGGAGGGGCACGCCGCCGCGCTTTCCGTTCACTCGTGTGCATACCCTACACGGCGCAAAATCGGCGCACGGAGACAAAGAAAAGAAAACGAAGAAATGAGACGGATAACACGGAAAAGTGCTCAGATGCCCCAAGACTGCACCCGCGCCGCTTCATCGAGAGCAGTTTTCAAAGCGCCTCGAAGGCAAACAGAACGCGCGACCCAACGCAGCGTACCGCGTGTGTGTACGCGTGTGCGTGCGCGCGCGTGTGTTGTGCTGCTTCCGCTTCTGACCGCGCGCTCTATGCAGGCCTCGCTCACTCGTGCGGATGCCGTTAAAGGCTGTCCAACTGTGCTCTCGCGCAGACCCGTACCCACACACACATACTCTCGGCGGTAGTTTACTCTATGTATAGTACAGAGAAGATGAAAGGAAGCACAACTCAGCCACAGGATGTATATACTGCCCGAATCGAACAGAACTTACTTATTCTTCCTTTCTCTTTTTCGCCCGCACTTTTAAAAGCAGCCTGTACATACGCTTTCTTATCGCTTTCATTCGGTGCATGCCCCTGTTCATTTGGTCCTTCCTTTCTGTGTTTATTTTTTTTTCATAGCCAACATATAGAAGGGCACACGGAGGCGTTTGCTGAAGCCCGCGGGAGCCTGCGCACTCGAACTCCGCATTGCGGGACAGGAAACCGCACCTGTCAGCATCGCGAATCACGACTCACACTTGTACAAATAACGGGAAGTCCAGAGGGCTCGCTCAGAAGAGCACAGCCATATAGGCCTATAACACCGCTCGTCCTATGTCCGAGTAGTACATTAGGGAGACGCAATGTATAACCAGGACTGAGCACGAGGTCGCGGCATCGAATCTCGGCCACGACGGCCGCAGTTCGATGGGGGCGAAATGCGAAAACACCCGTGTACTTAGATGTAAGTGCACGTTAAAGAACCCCAGGTGGTCGAAATTTCCGGAGTGCCCCACTACGGCGTGCCTCATAATCAGAAAGTGGTTTTGGCACCTAAAAACCGCATAATTTTGTATAACCAGGACCCTGCTATAACATTTAAGTATACACCCGCTATTCCTGCAACATTTTCCCATTCGTTTTCTTTTCTCTAACGAAAAAGACATCCTAAGTCTAGTGGTAGATTGCGGTGTACAAGAAAGTTTAAGCTACAGTAGCCCATGTCCACAAAAGCAAATGCTATATTGGGAATCTACTATTTCCCTTCAATGATACTCGCGTCGCTCGATCTGTCCCTATATAGGGGTCGAGATCACCCTGTACGCTGTTAGGATCGGCCTGCAGCTATTTCAGCCCGCTGAACGTGTTCGGATCCAACCGGGTCGGTGGCGCACTTCAGAGAACCGCGGATAACCGGCAGCCACGTGGCGAGGGGTCAGCTCAGGGGAGTTCTCGAAAGGAGGTAATTAGCGGAACCTCCCCATGCGCTTTTCGAGACACCAGACAATGTGCTACCCGCGCGCTACCCGGGGCGGCTCTACGAAGCTCTACGGCTCTACGAGTTCTACGAAGCCCCTCTGACGTCGGCTCCGGGCCATTGCACCTATGTGTGCGTGTGTGTGCGTGTGTATGAGCCCTCATCCTCCTCCAAGTCGAGAGCCCGCCTACTCCAAAAGGGCGGGTCATCTACAATGACGTCGAACTATGACGCCGAGCGGGGTGCATATAAGCAGCGATTGTCGGCTGCTAGAGTGTGCTCGTTGTCGTGCTCGAAGTGTACTCGTGAGCTGTGTGCTCGTAAGCTGCTTGCCGTATGTTCGTCTTGCGGGCTCCATTTGGGAGTCACGCTAGACTGTCGATGTATCTCATGTTCAACTGTAAATAACATGTAAATAAATCCTGCTCTCTTAAGTCCAGACGAAGAGTCAAGCTCCTTCCTACAGCTACGACTGCCAAAGCTTACATCTGAATGGCAGCGGTGAGATCGGCCTACAGCTCGTAGATCGTCCGACAACTCTAACAAATGGTGGCAGCGGCGAGATCGTCCGACGAATCTTACAACGCAGACTGAGTACGTCGCAGCTCACAAATGCTCATTTAAGTTGTACGACTGTGCTCATGCAAAAACAGCGACTACTAAAATATCCCACGGTAAAAAATAAACGTATCTTATTGGATCAGGAAACAGAACTGCGAAACGACGATGTTTACGATCGAGGACGTTCTAATTGCGACAGTGTGGCGGCGGGAGACCCACCATCGAACGAATAATTATCATCAGGACCTAGCGAGCCAGGGGGAACACAGAGGCAAGCTTTAACATCGTACGACAGAAGCATAAACACGCGCTTGGAAAAAGAAAAAGAGAGAGAATCTGGAAGCGCAGTGCGAAGCAGGCAAAGGAAAAAAAAAATTAATTAGTAAAGAGGCCCGATGATGGACGGCACACCTGGAGGCTTACCCAAAGTTTGTTGCATTTTTTTGTTTTCCCTGTGGAGACCGCGATTAAAAGCAATTTTTAACTGCCAGGATACGACGCCACCGACAACCCTCGGCTCGCGGACACGGCGTGAGAGAGAATCAAGCTTGAGCGAGGCGCTGGCTGCGTCCATCGTCTCGCTCTCGCTTCGTGAGTGGTTCGCAGCTGTGCACTGCATACAAAAATTGTTCATAAGGACGACAACTGAGCAGGGCACGCCTAAAGTAAACAAAGTCAACGAAAACTGTGCACATCCAAAAGAAGGAAACGCTTCCACGAAGCCTCCTGCAAACAGAGAGAGAGAGAGAGAGTTACAAACACGCGCCCACGTCCCGTTCCCTAGGACGGCTTGTAGAAGAACAAGCGCACGAGGCAAGAACTAAAGCGAATCGTTCTCTTTGCCTCAAACGAGCAACGTTTTCCCAACATTGCTGCACACAGTACGCTATATATAAAGGCCAGGCTTCAATCCTGCGCAGCGTTTTATGCATGCCATCAGCGGAGAACGTGCACACATGCCTGGGAAACGAGTTTTTCTGACCAACCATTTATGGCGCAGCGGTTGGATAGAAGGGGACGCGTTACCACGAGATGGGAAAACAAAATAAGAAAAGCGAACTTCGGAGATACGCTGAAGAAATGTCCGTGCCTTCAAGGCGAAGTAGGCATTCCGCGAATAAATACCTAAATAAATAAGAGAGAGAGAGACAGAGACGTAAACAAGGCAGGATAGAGCAGAAGCGGCCCATCGGCGGCGCCCGGTCTGACCATCGCAGAGCCATAAACCCACAAGCTGCAGCACTAAAAGATCCCCAGCAACTCTGCTTCGTATACATACGTCCACTGCGTCACTGCAAAATGACACCCCTACCCTCACCCTCTTCCAGTCCCTCTCCCACGGCAGCAGGTGCAACTAGACGGGCATCGCCGGAAGATGGGCTTCAGGGAGATCGACAGCGCGACCAACCGTTGTTGCGTTTCGCCTGCGACACGTGGTTTTGCCGGCGCGACTGCGGCGGGGCGGCAGACATTTTGGCCCGATCGTCGTCGCCGCAACACTCATCGCCAGGTGTTTCCAGGCGCGACTGCGGCGATGCGACCGCCTAGGGATCATCCTCGCATTCCAGTCATTGTGCCCGAAACAGGCGATGCCAAAGCAGGGATCTCATTCCAGTCATTGTGCCCGAAACAGGCGATGCCAAAGCAGGGATCTCGTTCCAGTCATTGTGCCCGAAACAGGCGATGCCAAAGCAGGGACCATCCTCTCATTACAGTCATTGTGTCCGACCGGCAGCGCCACGACAGGGTGCTACGAGATCGTGCTCGACATGGTGCTACGGCATCGCTACGACAGTGTGCGTCACCATTAGCCCATTGTACATTCACGTGCTCGTCTTTTGAGGGGTTCCTTCTTGCCCTCAACTGCGAGAGTATAAAAACAGCTGCCCCCGGACGCAAAAAAAGAGGGCTCCGATTTCTTCTGTTGAGTGAAGTGCTCTCCCGTCTCTCTACTACGGTCAAACCTGACCGCCAACTCTTTGCGATGTTAAAATAAACAAGTTGTTTCGTTGTTACCAGTCGACTCATGCTTTGCCGGGACCTTCGGATGCTTCCAGTTGTACCCCAGGCCGCCAGGCCAACGCTACCCTTGGGGCTTGCGACCCAGGTACAACCACGGGCGTCAGCGCCGAGTTCCCAACAGATCGTACCAGCAGTCAGATCCAAACAACTGGTTGGCAGCGGTGAGATCGCCTCCGACTTCAAACAACTGTCTGCCAGCGGTGAGATCGCGACAACGGAGGCCAGCAGCGAAGAGATGCAGTTGACTGTATGTTGAGCAGCTCAACGACGATCCGGGAGCAGTGCAACGAGCCCTGTGTGACGACTGGTTGCCTGCAGCGGAACGACTGCGCGGAATTCCTGCCTGCGAGGTTTGGTGAGTGCGGGACTTTCTTCTTCTGAGCTTTGCCAGGCTTTTTGTTAGTGTCAGAAACAGAGCTGGTAATTGTGGTTGTCGTTGCTGCCGGGTTAGTTTGCGGCAAGACAATAGTAAGCAGTAGAGAAAGCAGCATTCAGAGCAGCCATGGATTTGAAGTCGTTGCGCAAACCGAAATTGTTGGAGCTTGCAAGAGAGTTGGGTCTGGATGTCTCAGACAAACTCAGAAAACCAGAACTGCTAAAGGCTATTCTTGAGTTAGAGGCTGAGGATGACGAGCTGTCGGAATGCCTTGAGACTATTGAAGAGAGGGAGACTGCAAAAGAAAAAGAAGAGCGTGAACGTAAAGAACAGAAAGAGCGAGAGCAACAAGAGCGTGACCGTCAACACGCTTTGGAAATGAAGCGTCTTGAGGTAGAGATGGAACGCGCTCGTAATGGAAGTCAGGCACACGGTGCAGGAGAACGAGTATTGTTCAAAATGACTGACCTGATGCGGCCGTTTAAGCTTGGAGAGGACATTGGTTTGTTCCTGGTTAACTTTGAGCGAACGTGCGAGAAGCAGGGGTTCTCTCGGGAAACGTGGCCACAGCGCTTGCTCACTTTGTTACCCGGCGAGGCGGCCGACGTAGTCGCTCGCTTGGATAGAGAGGAAGCAGAGGATTTCGACAAAGTGAAATCGAGTCTTCTAAAAAAGTACCGGCTGTCTGCGGAGGCGTTCCGTCGGAAGTTTCGGGAAAATGAGAAAGGCAGAAGTGAGTCATATACAGAGTTTGCGTATAGGCTTATGTCGAACATGCAGGAGTGGCTCAAAGAAGAGAAAGCGTTTGGTGACCACGATAAAGTTCTGCAGTGTTTCGGGCTAGAACAGTTTTATAGTCGGTTACCTGAGAACGTGCGATACTGGGTCTTGGATAGGCCAGACGTTTGTACGGTGGCTAGAGCCGCTGAGCTAGCCGAGGAGTTTGTGACGCGTCGGGCTCGCGGAGCTAAGGACGGTCAAAAGGGTGAATTTGGCTCGAAGTTCGAGAGGCCGAAGTTCACACCCATGAGAGCAAAGGGGAACACGCGTAGTGCGGATGCGAGTGGAAGCAGTGCGACCGAACCTAAGGAGACGGCGGCAGCCGAAGCCGAACGCAGAAAGCGGTTCGAGATGAGGCGAGCGGGCGTTTGTTATACGTGCCAGAAGCCGGGTCACTTTTCGGCGCAGTGTCCGGAAACAACACCAAAAGTTGTGTTTTTTTCAATAGGCAGCACTGACGAGAACATGAAGCTTCTCGAGCCTTACATGCGAGACCTCCTCGTGAACGGGAAAGAGTGCCGAGTGCTTCGCGATTCCGCAGCTACGATGGATGTAGTTCACCCATCTTACGTAGAACCCCATATGTTCACGGGCGAGTGCGCGTGGATCAAGCAAGCCGTGGCAGCTCATAGCGTGTGTCTGCCAGTAGCAAAGGTGCTTATTGAAGGACCTTTCGGAGCGCTTGAGACGGAGGCGGCAGTGTCATCTGTGCTGCCACCCCAGTACCCGTACCTATTTTCAAACAGGTCCGATCACCTCCTGCGCGAGAAGGGGCTTTTGTTTGGTGAAGCTAGTGTTCAGGCCTTAACCAGATCGAAGGTTCGGGAGCTCGCTGCAAAGGCGGTAGTTGCGGGGCCGACGTTATCAAACAACGAAAAAGGGTCAGAGGCGCAGCAAGCTGATATTCAGAGCACGCCCGAACTGAATAAAATTGAGTCTGTAGCGTTGAAGGCGCCAGATACTGGAGAGGAAAATCCCGATTCGGGAAAGTTAGAAGAGCTATCTACTGATTTGCTCATCGCGCCTACGTCAGACGGACTTGATAGGTTGCTAAAAGTCAGCCGGTCGGCTTTGATAGCCGAGCAAAATAAGGATGGCAGCCTGGAAAACGTGCGCTGCAATGTCAAAGAAGGTATCGCCAGGAAAACTGCGCGTTTTGTGGAAAGGGGTGGAGTCCTGTACCGGAAGTATCTAGACCGCCGAGGAGTGGAGTTCGATCAGCTGGTCGTGCCTCAATGCTATCGTCAGGATCTGCTGCGCTTGTCACACGGGGGTTCGTGGTCCGGACACCTAGGAGTTAAGAAAACTAAGGACCGTCTCTTGCAAGAGTACTATTGGCCAGGGTGTTTTCGGGACGCAGACCATTTCGTGAGGACATGTGACACTTGTCAGCGGGTGGGCAAACCAGGGGACAAATCAAGGGCGCCGTTGAAATTGGTACCTATCATAACGGAGCCTTTTAGACGGCTCGTTATTGATACAGTGGGACCTCTGCCGGTAACAGCCACGGGGTACAGACACATTTTGACTGTGATCTGCCCAGCGACAAAGTTCCCTGAAGCAGTGCCGCTTAAAGAACTCAGCTCAGTTGAGATAGTTAATGCACTACTGTCCATATTTGCGCGAGTTGGTTTTCCTGCGGAAATCCAATCAGATCAGGGCACAGTGTTTACTAGCGCTTTGACGACAACTTTTCTCGAAAGGTGTGGGGTAAAGCTGCTACACAGCTCAGTGTACCACCCACAGTCGAATTCCGTTGAGAAGCTCCACTCCGTCATGAAGCGCGTGTTGAGAGCGTTGTGTTTTGAACATCGAACTGACTGGGAGCTGTGTCTGCCTGGGGTGATGTTTGCTTTAAGGACCGCGCCGCATGCGGCTACGGGGTTTTCGCCAGCTGAACTGGTGTACGGTCGCTCGCTTCGATCTCCGCTTCGCATGCTTCGAGAATCATGGGAAGGTAGGGGCGACGACCCAGTCGTGGTGGAGTACGTACTTAAGCTCCTCGAACGCTTAAGAAGGGAACAGGAGTTGTCAGGTGAAGCAATGACAAAGGCCCAGCAGAGGGCCAAGGTTTATTATGATCGGACAGCCAGGGCCCGTCGTTTTGAGGTTGGCGATGAGGTCATGATATTGCGCACATCGCTAAACAACAAACTAGACGTGCAGTGGGAGGGCCCAGCACGAATTGTTCAGAAACTGTCGGACGTTAACTACGTGGTAAGTCTGCCAGGAAAGCGGAAAGCACAGCAAGTTTACCACTGTAATCTGCTCAAACCTTATAGACAAAGGGAAGCAGTGGTGTGCATGATGGTAAACGTTCCTGAAGAGCTTCCGGTCGAGCTTCCGGGACTAGGCTCAGTGACGAACAGGGAAGACACCGGTCAAGTCATTAGTGACCTTATCAGTAAAGCACCGCTGTCGCCCGAGCAGAAAACCGAACTACACCAGCTATTACAAGAGTTTCAAGGTCTGTTCTCTGAGAGGCCTGGTAGGACTTCTGTACTTACTCATGATATAGAACTTACCTCCACAGAGCCAGTACGATCCAAGGCGTATCGGGTGTCACCCCGCCAGAGCGATATTATGGAGGCTGAGGTAAAGAAAATGCTACAGCTCGGTGTTATTGAGGCAGGTGAGAGTGATTATACCTCCCCTTTGATTTTAGTTGAGGTACCGGGCAAGGAACCTCGTCCTTGCGTCGACTACCGCAGGCTTAATTCCATCACTAAGGATCAAATTTATCCGATCCCTAACATCGAGGAGCGCCTTGAGAAAGTTAGTAGCGCTCAGTTTATTTCCACCCTAGATCTTGTCAGGGGTTATTGGCAGGTTCCACTTACAGAAGAGGCTAGTAGGTATGCGGCGTTCATTTCACCAATGGGAACATTCCGTCCTAAAGTGTTGAGTTTTGGTTTGAAGAACGCGCCATACTGTTTTTCAAGTCTCATGGATAAAGTGTTGCGGGGACAGCAAGAATTCGCTTTACCGTATCTAGACGACGTAGCGATATTCTCCGCATCCTGGTCTGAGCATATGGCACACTTGCGGGCAGTGCTAACCCGCCTGCGCGAAGCGGGCTTGACAGTCAAGGCTCCTAAGTGCCAGATAGCACAGGCCGAGGTTGTCTACCTCGGTCACGTGATTGGTCAGGGTCGTCGCCGCCCCTCTGAAATAAAAGTGGCCGCTGTGCGAGACTTTCCGCAACCGCGCACAAAGACCGATATTCGGTCGTTCTTAGGTGTCGCCGGCTACTATCAGAGGTACATCCCTAGGTACTCTGATATCGCGGCTCCCCTGACGGATGCTCTAAGAAAGACAGAGCCTCAAACAGTCGTCTGGGACGAGACAAAGGAAAGAGCTTTTAGCGCCCTAAAGAGTGCCCTAACAAACCAGCCTGTGCTACGATCGCCAGACTATACAAAAGGGTTCATTGTTCAGTGCGATGCTAGTGAGCGAGGCATGGGCGTTGTACTGTGCCAACGGGAAAAGGGAGAAGTAGAACACCCCGTCCTGTATGCTAGTCGTAAGCTGTCCAGTCGTGAGCAGGCGTATAGCGCCACCGAGAAAGAGTGTGCGTGTCTCGTGTGGGCCGTTCAGAAATTGTCATGCTATCTAGCCGGCTCGAGGTTTATCATTGAGACGGATCACTGCCCTCTCCAATGGCTGCAGACCATCTCTCCCAAAAATGGCCGCCTCCTGCGCTGGAGCCTCGCTTTACAACAATATTCCTTTGAGGTGCGTTACAAAAAGGGGAGTCTCAACGGTAACGCCGATGGCTTAAGTCGAAGCCCCTAACGTAGGAATCAGCCTCAAAATTGTTGGTTACTGATGTTTTTCTTCCTGAGGCAGGATTTTTTTTTTAACATATTGCTTTTGTTTAGTGTTTCAAAGTGATGATATGCTTTCTAGTGCAATTTTTCAATTTGTGGACGCGTTCTGAGTGATGCTAGACTACTGTAAGGAACTAGGCAGTGGTATAAAAAGGGGAAAGAGCCTGGCAGGGCTTAGTGAGGGTTGTGCCGTGCTTGCTGACTGAGCGGTTGAGTTTCAGCGTAGTTCTAACGCTTGCCGGGAACGAGAACAAAAATGTGAACTCTCCCGAAGTCACTTTGCAGTGTCCCGTGCGAACCTGAACAAGAGAACGAGGCCTTCTCTGTGCGCTGCGCTCAAGAAACGTCGAGGGACGCCCGACTTCGGTTATGAGCATCATCGAGCGACATCCCTCCGGACAGCGGATGCAGTCCCCTGTCCATCGGGATCTCCTTCCCCCGGCGGGGCGGTCTGTTGCGTTTCGCCTGCGACACGTGGTTTTGCCGGCGCGACTGCGGCGGGGCGGCAGACATTTTGGCCCGATCGTCGTCGCCGCAACACTCATCGCCAGGTGTTTCCAGGCGCGACTGCGGCGATGCGACCGCCTAGGGATCATCCTCGCATTCCAGTCATTGTGCCCGAAACAGGCGATGCCAAAGCAGGGATCTCATTCCAGTCATTGTGCCCGAAACAGGCGATGCCAAAGCAGGGATCTCGTTCCAGTCATTGTGCCCGAAACAGGCGATGCCAAAGCAGGGACCATCCTCTCATTACAGTCATTGTGTCCGACCGGCAGCGCCACGACAGGGTGCTACGAGATCGTGCTCGACATGGTGCTACGGCATCGCTACGACAGTGTGCGTCACCATTAGCCCATTGTACATTCACGTGCTCGTCTTTTGAGGGGTTCCTTCTTGCCCTCAACTGCGAGAGTATAAAAACAGCTGCCCCCGGACGCAAAAAAGAGGGCTCCGATTTCTTCTGTTGAGTGAAGTGCTCTCCCGTCTCTCTACTACGGTCAAACCTGACCGCCAACTCTTTGCGATGTTAAAATAAACAAGTTGTTTCGTTGTTACCAGTCGACTCATGCTTTGCCGGGACCTTCGGATGCTTCCAGTTGTACCCCAGGCCGCCAGGCCAACGCTACCCTTGGGGCTTGCGACCCAGGTACAACCACGGGCGTCAGCGCCGAGTTCCCAACAGATCGTACCAGCAGTCAGATCCAAACACCGTGTACATGTCGGCACAGGCCTCGCCGCCACCAGCCCCGGGGGCATAAGCTCCGCAGATGGGAAGGCTACGGCGTGTCCGAATGTTGCCAAGAGCCTTTCGCGAGGACTTATCTCGGGCCCCGCGTGTCGCGGGAACATATATGACATACGCCTCAGGGAGCGCGAAAGAGCGGCGCCCAAAACATCGACCGCCTCGAAAGAGAGACCAACCGATTCCTCCTACGCGTCCGCAAACACATGGCCTGGTCGGCTGGTGAGGACAGCATATCCGATCATGCGAGCGTACAGCACAACGAGGAGCATAGCACTCTGAAGGCAGCAGAAAGCCGGCACTTTAGAAGAGAGGAGAGGAAGCCGAGTGTTAAAAAAAAAAAGGAGAGAGAACGATCTACGATGATATATATTTATGTAAGATACAAAGGGAGATCGATCCAAGAATAACGTTGCAGATGGGGAAAGCGTGATTTATTCCCGCTACTATAACAACATCGGTACCCCATGCTATTCTAAGAAGCAAATATTCCACCGCCTTGTCCTTGAGGACACCTGTAATTCAATCACATTGGCGCAGACGTTGTCTCTAGTCTGCCACATCTTTTTTTTTTTTGCCTCTCTTTCTTAAGAGATAACACTCCTCGTGATATAGTTGTATCAGTGTACTCATTCCACGGACGCCCGAGTGTTGTCTGCCGGCCAACCGACGTGCGGATGCACGTCAAATGTAAATCATCTAAACAACCACCTGTCGACCTCTATACCTTCTTGGCAACGAACGAAGAACCACGCTCCAGCATTTGCTTTCTACGACCTTTTGGTTCGATAAACTGCCAGGTTGACTGAATCATCGTTCGCACGGTCTGTCAAGATTGCACTGTCAAGATGGCATGTTGCAGAAGATCCGCGGATAGGCACAGATATTTAAGGAAGAAAGCGCAGAAGCATGATCACAGTGAACGACATGCTCTCAGCTGTCAAATGAATAAGCACTAGCTGTGTCTTCTGCTTTTCATTATTTCCCTTTCTACGGTTTATTTCGCCGATTAAGAAGCAAGGGGAGCATGAAATAAAGAAAAATATGCTGCGATAAACCTGAGAAACTAATTTTCTACTCAAATAAAAGTAAGAATGTACCAAGCAGTATAATAGCAGGCCTCCTGAATGTCCTGCAACCAGTTACAAAAGCTTCCTTGTTCACTCAAAACATCTATTGATAAGTTTAATGTACACCACGCGTCAGAGATACACAAACATTTCAGCTGCACAGCGCGCGCATCCTTGCACGCTTGTAAAGGTGCATGCGCTGCTGCTTCGACAAAAAAATTCCTCCGATATCACGACGCTCACCACAGCGACTGTCCTGCGTTGTGAATTTTGTTCTCTCTGGAGAGTACAATACAGCGATTCCGAGTGGAACGCAAGATGCAGTTTGGTCACTGCGTCCACCGGTTAAAGTAGAGGGGACGTGTTAATTGACTTGTATACTAATTAATTTGTATAAACAAAAACGCGTTCTCAGTTATGTAGGGTTTCATGGCACAAAAAGCAACCAAGGCTATGATGCGCCAGCCACAACCCATTCTAAAGTGCGTTTCCTTGGCCGTCGGCGCTGATGGTGGTGATCCCCGATTTCCCTTCTAACTGCCGCCTTTTCTCCAATCTATCTCAATACTGCAACATTACTGCAACTTCGACTGCAACACACCCTGGTTCCACAGCTGCCGGCATAGGTAAGGCATCCGCAAAACCACACACAGGCGAAGCCCAATTGCCCCAAATATTTCCCCCTTTCTGATCTGTTTATTATTCTTATTTTTCGAGACTCCGCTGCGTCTTTTACCGTAACATTTGTCTTTTAGGATCACCTCTATTTTTACTTTTATTTTTTTTTCACGCAAATTATCTCCGTTGGTTATTTTCGAAACAACTACAGCGAACTAAGCCCAGACAGCGATTGATTGCGAAAATTCGCGGTTCTCTCACATATCAAGTGAAGCGGTAGTCAACTCGGGTAACGTAATTTAGGACCACGGATGCGAACAAAAATAAAAAAAGAAAAGAAAAGAAACGGGACTACGTTCACGCTATTTTCGGGCCGCTTTATTCCTTCTCGATCCTCTCCCTGTCCTTTCTTTTTCTTTCTTTTTTCTTGCTCGAATCACGAGACTCCGTGAAACGCAACTATTGACACTTCCTATAGCTACAGAAAAAGCCCGTGCGTCGCCCTTCTAAGAATTGTAGGGCTATGGAGAAAAGATGAAAGGATGAAAGAAGTTAACCAGCTTGCCCCCGATCTGCTACACCCGGCACTGTGGGAGAGAGAAGCAGGAATAAAAAAAATCAATAAGTTCTGCTGAAGAATCAAGGCAGGTCAACGCAGAAGCTATATACCTGCCTAGCGAACCTTCTTTAAGGCAAACTCGGGGAAATCTAGCACAAAGAACTAACAACGGAAAGAACTGGAAGGAAAAGAGAACGAAAAAAAAAAAGCGCGAATAACCTCTAAGCCACACTGATTAAATTCAATGAAAGATTTTCGCAAGTTAGCAACTTCAATGTACTTAATGTTCCTGCAGTAAAGCAGATAACAATGCGTCATCTGCTAATTCAATCCAATTGGATCCCTCATTACTTCGGACAAAGGGAGAAAGCTGCAATTTCAAGACAATACCAGAGTCGATGCGTGCGTATACACAAAGCTAACAGCGCCGCTTCCTCGTGCGAGCGCTATTTTAAGACGCCTTCATTAGAATACGCTGAAGCTATAGCTAACTAGACGGGAGACAAATGCTGAGCCCAGCTTAGCCGTCGAGGCGAGTGAACTTGTTTCTCAAGACGCTCGCAGGAATTCGCACTTCTTCGAAGAGATTGTATGCCAGGATGAACTTGGAACATACAGAAAGAAAGAAAGAAAGAAAGAAAGAAAGAAAGAAAGAAAGAACATAGAGCGATAGAGTCTATAACGTGCGCTTTGCGCTTCGTGAGAATCATCGAACGTCCGAGTGCGCAGGGGCAACCAGACTTCTTTCTCACCAGGCGTGAGCTGCGATGCGTGTGCCGCGCTGATTGCATCACGTTAAACCCAGTGGGCTGCGAACGAGCCGACCGCAAATGACGCAATACTCGTGAGAGTTTCTTTTAGGCGCCTGCAGTAAATGAAAAAAAAAAAGCGGGTGGGGGGGGGGGGGGGAATGTTCCTTTCGAGGTTTAGGTGCGTTCGATACAGAACAAAAAGCTGCAAAGCCTACGAAGCAATAAGTTTAGCGCCCGGAAGAGATGAGCTCGGGGAAAAAGAAAACAACAACGTTCCAAAGAAAGAAAGGAAGAACGAAGGAAACGGTCGAAAGGGGGTAAGCTTATGGCTACAAGTAACATCTCAATGTAGGCGTACCGTTATGACGCGAGACGCATTTTCCCACACCTGCGAAGTCTCGCTGCTCGTTTTCTCTCGGGCACGGACGAAGATTGTGACACGCAATGTCACCCGGCACGGCGACCGACTTTCAGAGAGCGGGGGTGAGAGGCTACCGTCGCGCAAGCCTCATTTCACGTCCGCCGCGCCATCGTCGCCGCGGAGAGAAGATTTCACAAATTTCCACTCTCTCGATGACGGCCCAGACGACACTCGTTCCCCTTGCAAGCGACGCCGATAATGCGCCGCCCCGTGTAACACTTTACAGGCGACCCGGGAAAGAGGCGGGTTCGAACGCGTGTACAACCCAATACCGATGATTCGCATAACGTGCAGGAAGGGTGTACCATCGGAAGCAAGGCTAATAAAACGCCAGCACGCGTGCGCGCGCGTGTGAGTGCACGCCGCAGTTTCGCGCGATCGTGCAAAGCGTGCCCGCAGCAGAGATGTTCGTCTCCGATTCCTCTTTCCAAAGGGGACGCAGTGGCACGTATACAGCTAGAGTGTGGGGCAGGTAAAGAGGAAAACGATCTGTGGGGGAGTCTTATCGCGGCCTCAAAAGGACGACGAGCCGAGCACGCGGGTCGGAACCATCACACGAACGCAGTTATAGCTAGCGTGTATACGTGCAAGGCTGGGGAGCAAAGAGACAAGAAAAGTGGAACGCGCGATGAAAGATGCCGAAAAGCGCGCGCGCTCGTGGCCATTGTGACGAAACGGCGGCACCCTTTCGACGCACGTGCTTTGGAATTCCGACGACGACGCGCGCTTTCTTTTCTTTCTTTTTTTTTTGTTTTTTCTTCCCGAGACGGGCTGCCGCAGCGCGTCGCCGTGTAACCAGCGCGGAGAGTCCGTGGCGCGGCTGTTGCTGCCGTTGCTGCCTGTTGTGTGCGCGGCGACTTCAGTTTTCGCGACGCGCCGTGCGTGAAAGGCGCCAACTTTCTCTCCCGAGGCCGCGTATACCCTGGGAACAGTTGTGACGGCTACGAAGCTGCGGGGAAAGTAACAATTTCACTTTCTGCGCACGAATGCCGTTATATTGCGCTACAGTAGGTTTGCGGGCAGGGGAAGTTATTCTCTGTTTTCTGCGCTGTCACGAACAAAGTACACAGCGGTAACGACTGAAACTGGTCGTGCCAAGATTACATATATAGGTCTTCAGCAAACGGTACACAGTTGAGGGATGACAAAAGCGTCATCGTACACTGCGAGCATACATAACGGTTTTGCCGCAAACAGTAGACATACCATACCTTCTCAAAAGTGAGGCTAAAGGTAGGACGTGCCATGTAACGCAGGTGATCCATGGAGTCACATCCAGCGAGGACAGATGCGCTGGCTGCGAGGAAAACTTTATGATCCAGCATGATCGCACAACTTTTTAAACACGGTACACCATATATAGCAAGCGGAAGCTCGAACAAATTATCTCCAGCCATTAACGCATGTCAAGGCTGCGTACTCCATGCCATCCAGCCAAGTAATGCTCGCAGAAAGCCCGGAGCGCAGGCCCTGTAGACTCAGGCCTACGCAAAGCGGCGTGCGGGGTCTTAACATTGCAGGGGACGACCTACGAGACGCACACGCCCTCGAAGGCGCGCGCCGGGGGATTGCAGAAACTTGCCAAGACTCGGTACGTCAGCGTCATCCATGCCGAATGCCACGCTGCGCGGCCCAGTAGTGCCACACGGCACAAGCTCGCATAGCTACACGCCAGCCGCTTCGGGTGCGCCGGACACCGTCGAAAGTCGCCCACCCAATTACGCATTCGCATAGTTCGCGAGCTTTAATCGAAAACGGTGCGGTAGAACGCATCGCTTACGCGCACGAAAACGTGGTACATCGCGACCGAGACGTTTCCATACAAGGAATGCGGGAGAAAAAAAATGTAATGGCCTGCGAAGGATGCGGAAAAATATGAAATACACGCGAAGAGGAAGAAGAATAAAAGCGGTGACCCAGAAAAGGCGAGAGAACCGCGCGCTTCTTCTCCTATTTGCGTCCGACGCGTGCATGCAGCGACAGTGCGCGCAGCTCCTCGAAAACGACGTCTCCACTCGGAAAAAAAAACGCCGCTCACGGCGCAGTCGCACGGCATGGGCCGCGGTTGCGGCCAGCTCGCACATCGCACTGTATACAGTACACTTACGTAACAGCGTTGACCACGTCGCGATACGTAGTGCACAATAAGGGCCTCCCCGCCCTATAGCGAACGTCGCTATAAAGCTCTACAGGCGCGTGCGCGCAAATACGATACATATAGAACAAGACAAGACGAGACATATAGACCAAGACAAGGCAAGGCAGCGCAAGACAAGACCAGACAGACAGGCGATACGCTCTCTGTCCTTTTCTCACATGCTAGCACTCTTCAAAGGCACTCGCGGACAATGGAGAACCGCCGCCACAAACGTGCTGCGACCAGTGTATGCCCAACGCCACGTAACAGCGGCGGCGAGCGTTCTCCGTTAGCAAATCCCGGGTTGTCTCATGCCAGTTCGTATATGCCCCCCCCCCCCCCCCCCCCCCCCCCCGCAGGTCGTTCGTCGTGTCAGGGGCCACAGTCACGCGGTGGAGCCCCTTGCGCCCCGCCGCCGCTCTGGAGAACAATCGCGACCTCTCGACGAAATTAACGCATACGCCGGCTGCGGGGATAACGAACCGCGAGTCCGCTGCTCGCGAACCCCTCGTCCCTCTCTTTTTTTTGTTTGCGCCGCCTATTTCCTTCCACTCCGCTGCCTTCCGACCATTTAATAACGCGTCTCGTCCCTCGGTCAAGAAAGTGGAGCGTGAATTGGCCCAGACGGAACAGAGTGGTCGAGTGATAACGCGCAACCAGAGGAGCAGCTCCACGACAGGCGCGGCGAGCGCGGCCGCATAGAAGACAGCGCCAGCGGTGGGCAGGAAATTGCACGTTTTCGAAAAAAAAAAAAAGAGTGCTATATAATTCGCGCGCACCAGCAACCTTTGGAGCTTTCACACGCGTGTTCGCGAGAATAAAAAAAAAGAAAGGAAAGCCACAACGCGTATAAGTACAGGCTCTGCGGACTCGTTCAACGCGTGCAATCGGCACGCCCCAGTTTCACGAGAAGGAAGCGGGAGTGGATGTACCTTCTATTCTTTTTTTTAACGCTCGCATACGACGGTTCAACAGAAACTGCAACACCGCACCTATACTATAGGCCCATGTTCCGCATTCGGAGGAAATCAGGCGCCATCACTGTAGCACTCGTATATGTATGCAGTGGCTCAAACGAGGATGCTGATGTGTACGCATAGAGTTACGAGGAAAGGCGGCAGTTCTGAACGGAAATTTGTCCGGGACCGATCAAGTTAAACTTCGAAGTTTTTTTTTTTTTTTTTTTTTTATAGGGTTAGATAACGCTTCGAACTTTGGCTGAGAACATCACAACCAATGCTTGACTGGAAGTGCCCAAACGGTTTCGTCGGGCCAGCACAGCTTTTCGTAGTTTAGGAAATCGGGCGATAAAAAGAAAGCTTTCTCGCGGAGCCACGCAGCTTTCTATGCGCAACGGTTCGGTCAATAGGACATTAGCGATATGTATGTTAATTGTATTTTAATATTTAATTAGGCACCACTGGAGCACTACAGATCAGGCTGCAACTGGTTGCTATTCCCTATCACGGATATTTCAGTGGGTTTCCTAAATCGCATAAATGACCAACAGGGATATAATTAAGGAAAATTATACAGTGCCCTAGTTGGTTCTTGCGCTCGGGTGTCGTGTGTGTTGTTTTCTCGCTTAAATCCTGTACCTCCGCCGCTCTGCGCAACAGTGTTCATGAATAACTGGAATAACTCTCGCGCGATATGCGTATACAGATACCGAGACGTCCTTAGACAACAGGACGCGGCACGTGATGCAGTGGAGAGAGCGAGTGATAAAAAAATAAATAAATAGAAAAATCGCGCGCACGGGAATCGAAACCGATTCGTCGTACGTACATACTGGTTTCATATGCTCGGGCGAAAAATGCACCCCTGGTGTGCACGCCCGGCGGATGCAGGTAATGCATTGACAGTGCGGTGGAACAAGCCACCCAGCACAGGGACCTGTTATAGGACGTACGAAGGGAGGCATAACCATGACCATTATACAGGCACCTTATGCAAGAACCGGGGCGAACGGGAGGGGTTACTACCGCGTGCCAGTTCTGCAGTATACTGCTCCAGAAACGCTGCGTGCTCGAACTCCCGGACCGCACATATTTCACCACAGATATTCGCCGCGGCTCAAACGGACTCCCAGGACCGAATAACTTTAGATTCGACCCGAGCTTTGGAAACGCCGAAGCGCAACTGGCGTCGCTATGGCAACCAATCTCATTACGAAGGAACCACTTGGGTTAATTAAGAGCGCCTGGCGCACACGTGACCTTAACTCGTCCTCACACGCACATTTTTTTATAGTGATTTGGCATTCTGTTGCTATACATGTGCAGCAGATCACGGGATCGACTGTCTCCGAGACGGCCGCGGCACATCGATAACAGCAGAGCTCAAACAGAATTCTTTCTGTACCGAGACTCCGGTGCGCGTTAACGAATTCTATGGGTGGTCTAAATCAACATGACCGGATAGAATAAACCAGAGCCGTCATAGTGTCCCTGTCCATAATGCAGCCCATGTATAAGTTATACAGACGTTAATCATCATCATCATTTATTATTATTATTATTATTATTATTGCGGCCACCACATTGAAATACCGCGAGACAGAAGGAACTGGAAATCGCACTCGATCTTAATCCCCCAATGCAGAGAACCTTCTAAATTTTTTTCTCGTTCTTCTTACGGGCATCAACTACAGAAAATCCAAAGGACATAACAGCACGGCTCACCAGAATACGGAAAAAAAAAGGAGGAGGAGAAGGAACAGTAAAGGTGACGGGAAGCGAGTTGCAACAGCGCAACAAGCAACCGGCCAGACGAAATGGGAGCACAATAAAAACTGAGTTAAAAAAAAAACCTCGCAAAAGCAGACCAGTTCAGAACCTGAGAAGGCCTACCACAAAAGAGAGAGAAAGAAAAACAACGAGGGCGTACGCGCCGGAAAGAAGTATGCGATGCAGCATTGTCGGCTGCTATTTTCAGAAAATTCCGCCTTCTTTCACGTTCTTGCTTATGAGCGCTATATTGGGCTATCTTCCAGTGACTATATATACACTATTAGAGTTGTCGGACGATCTCGCCGCTGCCACCATTTGTAAGGTTTGAAGGTCGTAGAGAGGAACTTGGGAGGAACTAGGAGTACAGGGTTTATTTACAGTATTTACATTTTAAACAAGAGATACATTCAACAGTCTAGCGTGACTCCCAAATCGAGCACGCAAGACGAAGCATACAACATACGAGCACACAGCTCATGAGCACCATCACAGAGCACACCTAGCAGTCGACAAACAGCCGCTTATAAACGCTCCGTTTTCCCTAGATCCCTAGGTGAGGGAAACGTTCGAGTCATCGTAGCCGGCCCGCCTTTAAGGGAAGGGGGGAGGGGGTTTACACGCACACATTCCGCACAGGTTTCACTGCCTCCTCCGAGGTGAGACGGGCCCCGCAGAACTCGGGGCTTGCGTCTTGAAAGGCGTGTCTTATTCCCCGAGCTGACCCCCGCAGCGTGGCCGCCGGTTGTCCATTGTCTTGCGTCTTGCGCCATGAGTGTCAGCAGACTGTGACGAATCCTGGGGCCCACTTACTGCAAAGCACCCTTTTGTTAGGCAAGCTCTTCTTGCTGCAGAGAGACCATATCGGCGGTGGCGGGTTCAGTAACAATAGTTGGTCCGCCGATCGCGTTTAGTCACAACGGCGCCGAGGGGGTGTTGAAGCGGCACCTCGAGGTCCCTACGAAATGAGTCACCGCAGCAATTGTGATAGGCTTCCATGGTTCTCTTCGGGGAAGCTCGCAACGGTCGCAGCTGCAGCTAGCTGAGAAAACGCATATTGCCACCTCGGCAGGCCATTCCTAAAACACTATATACAAGAAAACATACTGCTTGATTCTGGGGACTAAATTGAATAGTTTTTTCGACCAATCTGTTGTTCTTTCGCTGACCTCAGAAACGTCAGGTTCTTTTTTTCACTCGGATCCCACGATAGTTTCGATCCACCAAAAATATTACGACCCGTGTTCTACTTCGTGTATTAGTTGACAGCTTGGCGCCGTTCTGAAGCGTGCTGTTAAGAACGGCCAGCTGCAGTGCAAGTTTTGCCAACCAGTTGCGACTGTGGAGGCAACATTCCGGGAGCGTCGCCGCCAACCTCTAGCCACCGCGTGACTAAGTCGACTTTGTGTCGGTAACAATACGCGCATCTTCCACTCTGCGTCGCTTCAGCTAGGATGCATTGTGACTGAAGGAGTTCGACGAAGCAGGCTTTGTGCGCAACACGACAACGCGGACCTGATCTCCTACGGGCGGGGGAGTTGCCGCGGGAACGCCGACGGAGGCTCCTTCCCACGCACCGACCAAGACGCAAGACAACGCGCTACCCGGAACGGCTCCGAGTTCTACGAAATTCGTGTGGTGTCGGTTTCGGACCATGAACACGTGTGTGTGCGCATGTGTGTGTGTAAACCGTCCTGCGGAGAGGCGGCTAGTTTGCGATGACTAAACGAACATATGCGTCACCTTGTATCGCGGGAGGACCGAGTGTTTAAAAACTGCTGTTGTGCGGATGCTCGAGAAACTTTTCTTAAGCAGTCATGTTGGACTGAGACACTCTCTCAAGCAGTCGTGTTAGACTGACGTACTTTCTCTTGCAGTCATGCTAGACTGATGAACTGCATGTAAATACTGTAAATAAACCCATATTCCTCGTTCTCGATGAGAAGCAGTTCTTCCCTTCATCAACGTCCTCAGCGTGGATAAGTTGGACGACGGCATGGGCCAGCTACCTTCAAATTCATGCCGGACTCCAATCTTGACAACGGATCACGAGCGATGGGATTGAGCCCCCAATCCTGACAACGGTTTCACGCGGCTGATTCGTGTAGCCTGTAGACCTTCGTGAGTTTGTAATCTCTCTTACGCAAACGACGCTCTTCGCATTTGTTTTCATAAGTATGAGCCTCATTTGAAAGTGTTTTCAGACTTTCAAATGAGGCTCATGCAAAAACTAAAGCCAGTAAATGTGCTCATCCGGTACAGTTATCGCGTTATAAGATACGACCGGTGCATAATTCCCGAGCGTAACTGCCTACATGCGCATCAATCCATCTCTTCCAGGCTCATATCGTATAAATGGTGCAAACCTGTCCATGTATTTTTCTATGACCAATCGGACTCTAAAAAATATTCTCGGCGTGTTTTTGGTACTTCATCACGATGAACCCTGAGAGCGCCACAAACACAACGTAGGAAGACGAAAAAAAAAGGAGAGAGAGAAAAAAAAAAAAGAAATACGTACGTGCGCAGTAATTTCCGTTCAGACTCGTTTTTCCAAATTCAGGGCACGGGCATCAAGAGCCGAGAAAAGGATATTGAGTTTCGTTACCCCGAAAACAGTATCTAAGCGCTCCCAGAGCGAATGAGGTTTCAATCACGATAATAATAAAAAAGCAACAAACGATTTCAACATCTAAGCTAAAAAATATATACCAGCAATCGCCCCCTGCTTCCCCAGCCAGCTGGCTGCAATCTAAATCGCAGTTTCACACCGTTTCCTGAATGATGTGTGCAATGTAGGTGCGGCGTCCCATCGAAAAGTAAGATCATTTCAATTTGTAAGAGCACCGGCTACGTGTGAGCTAGGTATTATTTAATTTCTTGAAAAGTGGTGGGGATTTGTTCTCGGTTAAAGTAATCAGCGAGCTGTTCTGGAGGAATGATTACGTTCAACAAGAAATCGAAACACGTTGCTTAAGCGTAGAAGAAAAAAAAAAGGGGGGGGGGACGACGAAAATAAGCCATTTCCAACGCGCAGGATCGAGTGCAGAATTCCTCCCTACATTCCTCACACGCGAAATTACTAGGCAGGGTAATGTAGCAAGCCAGAAGTACATCGGAGTCGTGCGCAGTGAATCGGGAAAACCCTCCATTGGCTAAGTGTCTCGATCACGGTGCGATGGATAAGCTCAGCTTTATACAGCAGAAGCAAGACGAAGCATGTATAAGAGATACGCGTCGAAGGAGGGAGCAGAGGCACTTTCATGTTAACGCTAGTAGTAAGCCGAGCTTCAAAGGACTGGTTAAGAGAGTTCGCCCGTAAACATCGATAAGGGTAAAGATGAAGAAAGAAAGAAAGGAAGAAAGAAAGAAAGAAAGAAGTCGAATATATATACAGGATGTAGGAAGCATGACTTCGCGACTTCCAAAAATATTCTGGAAATATACCAGAAGTCTGGCTATAAGCCACTGCCAGTCTGGAGTGCGCGGCGCTCTCAAATTTTCTCGCGCACTCGAGACCGGCCGCGGTTAAGCACGAGAAAACAGACGAAAAAGGGCGGGAAAAAATGTGATAGAAGCGCGAAAGGCTGTGTACCTGCTGAACAGACACTATCTGGAAGACAGTTTGACTGCTACATCTAACCACGCGCCGCAGGCATCCCGTGGCAATTAGCGAACGCTATCTCCGGTTGGTAAGACGTCAACTACAGCTGCAGTGATCGAGCAAATTACGTGAACGCTATGTATGTCCCCAAACATCTATGATTTCGTGAAACTAAAGTGAACTCCGGATCGTTCTTTAAAACTTTGGTAACAAAGAACGACGAGATTCTCATGCGGGTCATATATCTGTATGGCTGAATGTATAAACTTTTCATCGGTCTCGACCTGCACGTCACGTGAAATAATTCCTCCCCATTGCTAACACATCGACCGCCGCTGGTTGATACAGAGGGGAGGTGAATGCGTGAGAGCAATAATGGAGAAAGATGGAGATCAGCTTTGTGTCCAAACGGCTCCTTATCCGAGCCACCGGGAGCTCGTGGGAAGCTGCACGATCGCCTTTCGCGTCGGCTATAGGCATTCACGATATTCACGTTGGGCCGATTCAAGAGTTCTTAAAACATTGCCTGCACGGATACACTCACCGGTATATGCAGTTGCATCTGCCCGCCACAGTCAGTAACTAATATTGACAACTAATAGCCATCGTTGGTGGTGGTGGTCGTAGTAGTAGTAATATTAGTAGTAGTAAATGGAGCGGCGACATCGGCCAGCTTGGATTGCAACGTCAAACTTACCCAAATAAGATGTTTCGCCGCGGACACATCGCGGGCGACGTCGAGGGCAAGCGTACGCCTATACTTACGCTCGCAGCTCACGACTCGGATCCTACAAGGTGAAGGCACCCGACGAAGCCCGCCTCAAGAATAAACTCTCCCGTCCGCGCGCGCTGCGCCGCAGCATACGGCCGTCGTCGTTCGCCGCAGTCCTACACCAACACGGCATCGTCGCTCTAGCGCGTCCACGCACACGCGGCTCGACGCTTCGCCAAGAGTGGCACTGCGCGTCGCTCGTCGCAGTGGCATCAAGCGAGCGTCGAATGACGCAAGCTGAGTGCACGCACACCTATACAGGGGGCGCGTTCAAGTTGGCACGGCTGTCGATCATGAGCGGCGCCGAACCGAGAATGGAAAACCGCCGCGACAGAGCTCGAATAGTTCTGCCACTCTCCTGGGCTGTTTACTGTTGAATGATTTGTTGACGCGAAAGTGTGAAATGACCTATGCAGAGAAAAAGCCGGCGCCGTCTGTAGTAGCGAAAAATCAGGCACCTGACTTCCCATTGGCTGCGACGCCACCATGCTCGCGCTACCATGCTACCATGCTGCTACTATTGACAAGCTGCTACCATGCTCGTCAATTCAGTTAGTAAGCGAATATTTCCAAGTTTATACGGTCGATAAAGCTACTATCCTTTCTTCGTATAACTGGCTATTGATTCGCTATCGCTATCGATGCTTCGCCTTTCGGGCAAAACTGAGACTTCCTTGTTTGTTTGTTTGTTTGCTTGTTTGCTCATACGGTGGGCACTTTCCGGGACAGGTTGGGGAATACAAACTCAAGACGAAACCGCGTATTTCGCGCATCCAAATAATTATTTGTAAGTGTAATCAGTTTCTTAAGAAAATCAAAGCTGTATTTACATTCAAAACACGGTGAAATTTTAAACAACGCTCTTTAACCTGGCAACTTTCTTTCAAAAGTATCAACAGGTTCGGCCGTTGCAAACGCCTCTGAATTGAGTGTGTTCCAATCGGCACTTGTTTTTACCAAGAAATAATGCTTAAGGACATCAATTCCGAATTAATAAGGCGTTAAAACATAATTATTATTTATCTGGGAGCTACATACGCTGCCAGAGGATCGCAAGTACAGTCTGCTGGATCCACATTTAAGCTCCTCGTCTATATAATCGAAACAGAAACTTCGACCTTCCCACGGGCAGCAAGCATTGTAATTAAGGCTTGCCCTATCGAGTGAGGCTGTAACTGATTGCGTTCGCTTGTAACAAGAGAACACGAACTTAGCTTAGGTTCACCACAGACGGTATACGCGCGTAATGAATAAAACATTCCCATGACACGGCTGATTTTCGTAGCGCCGCGCCGACCATCTTGGAGACCACGATGCGAGGACCTGCGTTTTCATGAAAGGTGGCACCAATATCTAACTAAATTATACTCGTATAACCTTTAAGCACAGCGTTGTCGTCGTAAATGTCGCTGCCACTTGCCATGCGTGCGCATGCACGGTGAGCAAGCGAAGCTGACACGTGACTGGATCCTTGTCGCTCTCACATGAACCATTTCGCGCCGTAACAAGGACGCGCGCTTTACCAGAGCGCCTATCAACATGAAAGATGCAAAAGATGGAGCACTCGGGCAACGTATTTCGTGCGTCTCACGTATTTTTCGACAAAGAAGAAGCAAAACGAAGCCAAGAAAAGCCTCGCGTTTCACGCAAGAACGAAACACGACCGCGAACACAAGTGAGCGCATAGGTCAGTGGACCGGCGCGCATTCCTGAAATTCAAAGCACGCCGCGTCCCGCGGCGGCCAGCCGCAGATCGCTTCGGCGCGAAACCAGCCGACGCCGTCGCGAGGCCAGTAGATATAGGTATGGGGGAAAGGCCGAGGGGCAAAGCGAGCTGCAGACTCGACGACCCTTCGGCAGCCGAGAAGTCGCAAAACAAGACACGAAAAAACGAAAAAAGGCGCGCGATCGCGTAAACACACAAAGAAGCGGGCGCGCGCGCGCGGCCGCGTGCACAAACGAAACGAAAAGCAGGAAGGACGGGCCGGCGCAACCGGTAATCGCATTCGCGTCGCTCGGTGCCCCAGCCGGAGGGGACCACCGGTTGCGCATTCTCCACTTTCGACGCGGCCGGCAGCAGGGGAGGAAAGGGGGGGGGGGGCGGGCTAGGCGCGTGCGCTCGCACAAAGGGCCGCCGCCATCCGCGATATTGCATTCCGATTCGGGCAGCGCGACGCCATGTGTTCCGGCTCGCGAGCGCGTGCACCTCGGTTCGGGCAAATAAGGGAGGCGCAACGCGCCTACACATTCGGGGCAAGACGGGAAGTCGCAACGCGCGGCGAACGTAAGCACACCGCGAGGCGGGCCTACCCGTGCACGGCCATAGGTTGCTCTACGAACGCGAGATGGCTGCCGACCTCGCGTGCGAGATGGAGATGTAATGGCAAAGAGCTGGCAGTAAGAATGACGGCACCAGCTCGCGCTTCATTTCCAACAATGGTGCGGCGTAGCACGCCTTCTGTGGGCCAAAGGAGGAGATGAGCGGAGAAGCGTGCTCGCGGTGGTTGGAGACCTGGGCAGCATAACCGCGCAGATTTTTACGGGAACAGAACAAGGTGGTGCTGCAACGCACGGCGACGCTGCTCAATATGTAAGACTTCGCTTCCGAATCAGAGCGCCCGAATGTGCGCGGAGGTCCCTGATCATGCGTCTCCTCTAACAGTGCGCCTTCTTTCACCACGTCCTATACGATTAAACAGTCCCAGGAGGAAAGAAACCAGAAGGAAGGGAGCCCAAATATAACGTTGACTTAGAAATTATGAATTCCTGTTTAATGCAGAAAATGCCGTACAATTCTCGGCGGCTGGCGAGAAAGGGAAGCGAATATATATTTCTGTAGTAATACAGCGCTGCGTGTGCGTTATATCTCTCCCCGTATACCGTGCCATCGTGTGTTCCAGTCGTGCACCATGAATTACCAACTAGCCGAGCAAGCTACCACAGCCGGGTCGATCTATTTCCGCCTTAATTGGCTGGCCTGCTTGTCCCACTGGTGGCTGGTTCCAACAGTGCTTGCAGTTATCTTCCAGTACGTTTTATCAAGTTCTGTTTTCAGCAAATGGCGCTCGTTTTCATCATTTATTCACCGTAATGTCTTATGTAATGTTATGTGACCCCCTATGTAATGTCTGCAAAAGGGCCTTTAGGGTACACGAAAAAAAAAAAGAAAGTAACAGCGACGGCAAAACGTTAGTTCACAATTATTGCGCAAACAAAGAGTTGGGAGTTATTACGGACACGCGACGCTGCAGCACCGTCACCTTGCATGAGATGCAAACGCGCGAGCTGCGCCACCGGTGACAGACTCAGTTTAAGCTCGCGAAGTCGGGACGAAAGAAGAAATCGCGCATCTCGAAACCGCGCGATCCAGTCACCCACGCGCCTACGGCGCAGCATACAAGAGAACGACGTGCAAGAAAAGATGGAAAAGCCAGACAGACACGGAATCCGCGTACGCACCGGTGGGCTCGGCGTGGGAAGTTTGCTCGTACTCGTGGCAGCCAAAGCAAACACCACGAACCCCATCAATCTCCGAGGTAGACAAAACTAACAGCTCGCAGCAGGAACGCGAGCGAGAACGCAGTCTATTCTGGCTGGCTCGAAAAAAAAAAAAAAAAAGGCGCGGTAACGGGCACTGTATATTTCTTCGCTCATACACCACCCGTTTGTATGTAAGACCAACAGTTTCTTTCCAGACGCCGTTATGCAACTGAGTCAGGGGTCACGTACGTATCTGCTCGCCAAGAATCGCGTCAAAGCTAGCGAGCAAAGAAATAATTGAATTGTACTGAGGGTGCTTACTACGTCGATACTTTCAAGTTAATTTTTGCAGGTTTTCCCCGACTGTGTCTATGAAAATGCCCGGGTAGCCTACGACACAAGATGTACAGGCGTAAGAAAGAAATATATTATTTATAGCTGACCCAGTTACTATGCCAGCCCATAATATTCAACTACTGCCAGTATAAGCTGCAATTAAGGCGGAATGCACAATCAGATTTGACTTTATAATATGTGTCATGATGTAACAGTGCACCCAGCCACGCTTAGGTTCACAAAACTAGCGAGAGACACCATTATTTGCGGATTGCGTACGTTTAACTGGCTTCCTTCTGACATAACCACTCTAGTACAATTTCTCTGATTCAAAGCAACCGCAGTGAAAACCGCAGTTCATTTCCCGAATTTCCAGAATTGACACATTTTCAGAAATCTCCAGGTTTTCACTGATGGTATACACCCTGTTAAATAATACCGGCACAACGTGCGCACAAGAAGCGGCAAATATCCGTTGCGCCTGAAAAGCGCGCTCACAACACGACTTTGTCGCCGTATACAATTCGTTGCCTTTGGGCGCGAGGACTGAGGTGGTAAGGGTCATCGTGCACTTGTCCAATCAGAAGCACGTACACAGCGACTGCAACGTCTGCCAACAAACTACGAACGAATGCGACGGCACGGCGGCGATTTGCAGGTATACGCATGCGAAATGAAATTGCATCGCGTTGGTCATTGCGCGCATACAGCTGAGCCAAGACAGAGACCTCGGACGTACGCGCAACGCCGCTAGCGACGCACGTTCTTGGCCGGCCTATACACATATCTTCGACTGCAGGATCGTCAAACACTCTGCCTCAACTGCAAGCTCGCCAAAAATGAAGGAATGAGACTTCGGCACTCGACGAGCGGAGAAAAACAGCGGCACGCTAATCGCCCTCTCGTGCATAGAAGTTCGTCCGCGAAGACCCTCCTCCCCTCCTCTTTCGCCTCCCCTTCGCCCCCCGCGTCCAGCAGGGCAACAAACCTTACACAGTACGTCCGCGCAGGCGCCGCCCGACATTAAACACACACACACACACACACACACACACACACACACACACACACACACACACACACACACACACACACACACACACACACACACACACACACACACACACACACACGTGCGAGCGCGCGAGCTGCGCCACGAGCCAAGTGAAACTCTCCGATGCCATCCACACGGCGTGGTGCTGCACACGGAGGTGTGTGTGTGTGTGGGGGGGGGGGGGTGGAGAAAGGCTTGAGAGCCAGAAAGTTGCCAGCGCCAGAAAAAAGCCGAGTGGGCGCAATAGTCCCAGCCATGCGACGACGGCCAACCCCCGCATTACCTCGCTCGCAGGTTGGCGGGAGCCCGCACGACTCCGCCACGCATCTGAGAGCGAAATAACGGTCGCCCACGATGGCGTAATGACAATGCATCGCGCAACGAGTTCTCACGTCATGTCGAAACACGCGTCTTAATTCCTCTCTCCGCTTCTATCCGTCCCCTTTTTTTATCGTTATGTTGTTTAAGGAACTGAAGCCGCGGCGAGGGATTAAAATATACGACTGGCCACATTTCTCCTAGCCGTCCTCTCTCCTCCTTCGTTTTATCTTTCTCTTCCTTTTTTTTTTTTTCGTCCCACCACACGCCGCCTCAGGCGCGGCCGGGCAGCCTCTTCATTAGCGCGCAAAACGCCGGCGCCCATGCAGAAAGCCCGGGCCGGCGTTCTCACATTAGCCGGGCTAATGAGGGCTTCCCGGCGTGTATGTCTATATAGCTCCACAGCGCACGCCGACCCCCCGAGACACTGTTTATTGCGTGTACATCAAACGCGATGCGGCGGATTTCAACGCGCCGGCCGTCTGGGTTATTCGCGTGCGCAGTGCACGTATAATACACGCACGGCTGGACTGCATTCGAGCCAGTATACAGCCAGCCTTATTCCAGGGCCGGGCTGTCTGCGGGCAACGGGCGCGCCAACGAGCTCGCCGACACGCGAGCTATATACATACAGCACGAACACGTCAGCGCGGTCAGCTGAATGCGGTCGGAGAAACGCGTGCGCCGAGCTTTTTAGAGAAATGAACGCCTCGGCACCAGCGGACTCCGTCCACTTAGCCGCAGGTACGCGACATGCCTGCGGCATGCGTGTGTTCAATGCATTCATCCGCGCCTCCAATGCATTCACCTATGTATCTATTTGCGCGGCAAAGGTACAACAACCTAAGCTGTTCACAGGTCGATGAGGGTCGCTATTACATGGGCTTGGTGGCACGGCGTCTTCTACTTCGTTGTAGCGCAGGTAGAAAGACAAGAACACAGGAAGGCACATTAGACAAACACACAGCGCTGTGTGTTAGCGCTTTGAGTTTGTCTACTGTGTGCATCTTCGCGCCCTTGCCGTTATGACTGCGCTATACAACAAAGTAGATGTTAGCAGGTGTTCGTCGGACTCTGCTCTTTTCGTCTCCCCAATTCTCTCTCTTCCCGCTTGTCTTCCAGTGCACCTTGTTAGAGTGATGACGTGGATGAGACAAACGACCGTTCGCGATGGGGCGTGTAACGGTGAGGCGCGTTGCGCGAGTGCGAAGAGAGAGAGAGAGATGAGGGGGAGAGGATGCTGCAACGAGTGATGCCGTGCAATAACAGGGGCGGTCGCCGTCACCTGGAACGGTGCTCACGCGATTCGATCCATTTACTACACCGAAGCTTCGAAGGCTAAGAAGGAGCGAAGCAACGTCCACGTCTCACGACACGATTCTCCAAGCTGTGGGCGGTTCGGATCTATCGCCAAGAGCCATCAAAGTTGCGCACTCGAATTTGCTGCAGGAAAGTGTGATGGTTCCAGCAAGTTGCAAGCCCGGCGTTGTTCTATGCGTTTCTTTTTTCGTGTGCTTGCGTCAATAACTGCTGGAACTATCACACTATGATCATGCACCAACAGCGCCAGAAAACGAACCAACTCAACTGCTGTATAGGAAGTCCACTGCAGCTTATCCACCACCGCACCTAGAAATACGAGAAAGTTCTTCACAGGCCGACGAGTAACATTCGTTCCGCCCGGATGACGCCAAAAAAATGCTTTCCACGGTAATGCCAACCACAGACGTTTTGCAGCCACCAATATCACAAGAAACAGTCAGCAGAAGCACGAGAACAAATCACCAATTACCGCGTGTGTTTCTGATGTGTAACATCACGCAAACTATAATCGCTGACCTAAAAATGCAGCAGGCGCCGGCCGTCACAATAACATCGGGGCTGAGTGACACCCCACAGGAGGCTCCGTGGGACGGGTCCAGTTCACTCACACGTATAGTGCCATCCGGAGCAGTGCTATCGCGACCCGACAGACATAAACGGATTTTTTTTTTCATATTTGAATTTTTTCTTTTAGCGCTTTACAAGCTTTGTATTCAAGGAAAAGGCGCAACCGTAACTCAAGCTTTCTTTGTGCTGGTTTGCTGTAAAGGAAATGTCACTGCTAGACGTGATTGATTGATTGATTGATTGATTGATTGATTGATTGATTGATTGATTGATTGATTGATTGATTGATTGACTCATTGATTGATTGATTGAACTTCCCCAAGGAGCCCAGGGTTATAAAAGAGGCCGTAATGGATAGCTCCAGATTGGTTTCAACAGTTATTAAACGCGCACCAAAAACGTGGTGGCCCACGCGTTCTGACCCCACCGAAATGCGGCCTACACGGCCAGGTGTCGAGCCCGCGACCTCGAGTGAGGTCAGCAATAGAACGCCAAAAGGCTCAATCACACCGGCGACTTGAGGAGGACGCGCGACCACTTGCGAGTGGCGACCAAAAAGCGACCGAAGGCGACCGCGATGCTCACACCGGCCGGCAAATCCCGGCTGAGCGCGACCTGCAAGTCACATTCCCGGAGATTATCGCCCTCAGCGAGAACTCTGCTACGCAGTCCGCGCGCACCTCGCGGGTTTCGCGTACCGACAACAGCCACGGATTTCGATTCCAGCGAAGAGGAAGACGTCGTCATTGTGCTGGTGTGCCCTGCCGTGCACGTGTCAGCTGTGGCAGCGCGTAAGCCTCCGAAGAAAAAAGCGACGCTAGTGTGCGTGTGACCGTGCCTCCGTTCGCGATAAGTGGCCGGCCGCGCTAGTCGCCTCCTGCCCGAACTCCGTGCGGAGAACGAGGAGTAATATCGACAGCAAGTTGTAATTTCTAGTTTGCGTTGCGTGGGAATAGGTGCATAACATTTTTGTGCATTCTTGTGCTGCTGTTTATTTTTCCTGCGAATGCTACCTCGTACGTTCGGCACGTTGCTGGAAGCGCTGCGCCCCAGCCAGCATCACGAGGCAAGACACCAATTACATTCCTGTAATCTGTTATGGCGGCGTGGACATTGTATTTGGTGCGACGCAAAAGGAGGCTGGAAGAAAAAAAAAACACATGCTAACACAACTTTCGGTGCTCCGCCGATTCGTCTAGCAGTTTTGCGACCGCGGTCGTGAAACTGAAAAATCGAAGCAGCGAACGAGTGGCCCAGAATAGTCGCTTTTCGAGAAAAAGGACCATTTGCGACTGGTTTTCTTTGCGACCAGCTTGGTCGCGCGAGCACTGTCAATCGCCGGCGTGAATGAGCCTATATATAAGCCACTGAGCCATCGGGGTTGGCTGGTCCTGGCGAACGCGAACTGTTGAATACGTGAGGCAATTTTATTGTGTTTTGTGTTGCCAAGATTTATAGACTATGAGCACAAATTACAGTGCTGAAGGACACCCTGGCAGGAAGAAAGCTTGACGAGGCCAGGCGCGTCCACCACAGCCGGCAACAACAGCAGTGAGCATAGCGTAGAACAATAACTGCAGTGAAGCGCTAGCTTCGTTTAAGACATTAAGCGCATCAGATATTCATGGCACTTCCCTGTACATAAATATATACTCGACATATACGTGTACATATCGGGCGCACACTGAGGAACGTTAGTACGCGCAAACGCTTTACCTAATTGCCAGCATCGCAAGTAACACAGGTATAATGGCACGTCGGGTGAAACGTAACGGCAGCTACGATTGTAAACACACCGTGTATACATCACCCGATGAAAGGGCTTCGACCGCGGCGCATATGCGACCACCGCGAAGCCGGGAACCACATAGGGCGCCCAATGCGGATCACCCTGGAGCACGCACATTCGCGAAGTAACGCGTTACTCCCGAGACGTTTCTATGCTGAGTGGCATCGACGATACGCCCGCGGCCACGTGACGCCGCCACCCAGTGTTGCCATATCTGCCCTATCTCGAAAAGCGCCGCACCTTGTATTTACGCCTTACTTTTACTCGCTAAGCCACAGGGAATGTCCAGGATATTACGCCGCGCGCACGTAACGCGGAGACTTATTTCACGCGCCTCCAAGCGGATTTCACCGGACGTCCCTAAACGTTCCGTAAATGTGGACTGCATCACGTTCTACGCACACAACGGAATCACACGAGAGGACAGACATGCCGTGTCGCGCTCAAGTTCGCGTTACAAATTTAGCTATCTTGCACTGACGGATCTTGTAGGCTCACTCGCGATGGTGGATTTCTAATGAACATTCGCGGACAAAACGACAACCAAAATTTAAGTGACTTGCAATCTTTTTAATTTGCGAATTCAATTACAAAGTGTTATTCGTAAAATAAAAGTTGCCTCATCAAGATGTGGTAAGTGTAATAAACTTCAACTTGTCACTATGACAGTCAAGCGAAGCACACCGAAAATAATGATACCGCTGTTCTTACGAGAGATGAATTCGTTCTGCATCCTTTAACTTCTGCGCTGAAGTGCCGGTTGGTCCACCCTAAATTTCAGACTCACATAACGCAATAAAGAAAAGAACATCCCACTATCGCCACGTGCGTGTAAAGAGCGGTACACGTAGACAGCAGCTAACATCGAAGCGCCACAAGAGCAACATTTATAAGAGGCGGGAACTCAACTGCGTCCCGGGACACGCAAGCTTGAAAACGCCTGCCAACCGTCCACTCACTATACAACTACTATAGTGCTTTTCGGTTGAGTCGGTAAGCAAACAAGCGAACCATACGGCATCGTGTCACGTATGGAAACTTCGTAACGCAACTCATTCACTCGAGCACAGGCTGTTTCGGCACAGGCTGCCAAAGTCAAAAGCCTCGCGGAGCAAAGCGATACGAGGTGTGACGCAGAGGAAAGGAAGAAGAAAAGAAACAAAACAAAAGCTGCGAAAGTAAACAAACAAAACAGTGAAGCTCACCGAGCTCGCCGTCGACGAAAACTTCACTCTAGGAGTCATGAGGCGGGCCACGGCGGCAGCGAAGATGGGGAGCGTACCGGGGGGTAAACACCAAATCCACTTCGCAAAGCGTCAACAGACGATGAAGAGATCAGCGTACACGGGGGCGGGCGAAAAGGAGGGGACCACGACAGCCGCCGAAATTGAAACATGGACGGACGAAGTCGTCGTCACCACCGTCAAAGGCTTGGCACAGGGAAAAAAAATAATAAAGAAAGCAACCGAACAGCTGGCAGACGATGCGCTAGGTTACGGCAACGCGCGAGCGCTTCATCCCACGGACTCAGTCCGTCACAGAAGGGGGGCAGATGAAAACAGCGTAGACGCAACTGTCAGCACCAGCTTGTAGCACGCGCGCAGGTCCCAAGTTGGATCGCGAAACTGAAGCAAATCGCCTTCCAACACCAACCCAGCACCGCTGCAGTAAAGCACAACACTGTCGCACCAGCGCCGAATTACACTCAGAGACGTGATATGGAACTGCGGACACAAGCGAAAAAAATATAAAAAGAACACCAGGCTGTAGAGGTCGGCCGAAGGTTCCGAAGCAGGGCGGAGACGACGCCGACGTGGCAGGAACAATCGAGGTGGAAAATGAGACCGCGCCTATATTACTGCTACCTCACACACGCACCGACGACGGAGTCCCGTTGTTGCCCGTTCGCGCCGCTGCCGCCCGCCGACGACAGCAACAACAACAGCACGAGAGAGCAGGTACGGCACCCAGTGACGATGACGTGGAGGGAGAGACGACCAGGGAGAGCGAGGGGAAAAAAAAGAAAGCGTGCCAACGGCAGCGCGCGACCCGGCCTGGAGGCGGCGGAGATGACTCGATCGTCGCCGTCTCTTGCCACGGTTCGCTTCCTTCACCGAGGAGGAAGGACGCGCGTCCTACTACCGCTCGCTCGCCTGCGGTCCGAGCTTTCCAGCACAACCAGCCTGCGGGGGAAGAAAGAGATAAGGCAATGCGCCACGGGGGGGGGGGGGCATTGAACAACACAGCCAGGGCGTTATGAAGAGCCCGACGATGCTGCACCACGTGACGCCGTGCTGCAAACGGAGCGACGAAAGCGAAGTGAATAAGAGGTGGTAACCCCTAAACCGGGCGCGTGCCGCGTCGTCGACGGAGCCCCTCGAGTGTGGTTCCTGCGTTCCGAGCCGGAGGAAGGGGCTGCGTGGAGAAGCAAGCGGCGTGCCACCACGCGAGGCTCGCGTGTCATGCGCGGCTGCCCGCGAGCGAGGCCCCGACGCCGCCGCGAAGACCTCGCCCCGCGGACGGACGGTGATGAACGGGCCCGGCGACGGTGCCCGCGGCCGCGCTCCAGAACGCGTGACGCGACGAGTCGGTGCCACCCCTTGCGGCCGGAAGGAAGGTGCACCCTGCCCGAAAACCGCGGCAGTAAACAAAACTCGCTTTGCCGGCGGACAAGGGAGGAACGCTCTGCCGTACACTACTGTACACCCTCTATCATCGCTGCGCGGCTATGAATTGTTTCGGAACTGAACAGGGAAGCTTGGGAACGCCTACTTGGTTAGTAAAGACTTGACGTTGTGCTTCTCATCGTCTGCTGCTTGCCGACACCAGAAAAAAAAAAAATATGACGCGCGCAAGCGAACGCATAACACCGGGTAATAAGTCGTTCAGCTTAGGGCACGCCGAAAATTAATATGGCGGGAGTTGATGTTCGCCTCGATGTCAGTGAGGGAAACTTGAAGATGTTGTGGATGTCGCGAAGTCACATTACAGTAGGCAAGCCAGTGACGCTGATTGCAAAGGGGTTAACTTTTTATTACGATAGAATAGGCAAGCGATAGAATGGAAAGTATTTACACGGACATCAAACTACGAGTCAAATGTTAGAATTTTGGTCTTCTTTCTTAGCCGAATCTCCACCGAATCTCCTTCCAACGGCCGTGCACGTAGATAAAAGCATTCTCAACACCCTCCTCGCCCCATCGTTTGTCCAATCACACTGCGGTGCGCGAAGTGTGCACACAACGGGGCTCTAGGGTGACACTATCCGGAGTTCCAATACGTCAAGGCCGTTGCCACACATCCTTTGCAGTGCAACGAGTCTCTTGTCTCCCAAACAAGAAAGACACACTCCCCCGCAGAAAAAACTTCCACGCCCCGTTGGGGCATCTGGTCCATTTGCGGAATGTATGGGCATGGCGCGGTTCAGCGGCGAGGGGTTGACAACAAAGCCACGGCACTGCTTCTGCGACCAGACGCGCGGAAGCCCCGACTCACAGTCTACTCGCTTACGTGCTCTTCGTAAACCGCGGCTGCCCCACCCCCGATGGCTATAACTCTCCGCCGCCGTCTTGGTGTCGAGCCACGCGTCTCTTCTGGCCAACGCGCGTGACCCTTACATGCAGCTTCCCGCACAAACAACGCTGAACTCCACTGCGGGGATTCTCGCCGCGTGTCTGATTTGGAATCGTCGGCTCAGCCAATTCAGCCACTTGCGCGTAGCTGAAAACGAGGGTTTGCTGGAATCCCGTCTGGTCGCGAGAAGAGGCACGATAAAAAAAAAAGGGGGGGGGGGGGGGACGACGAAGAAAAACATATGAAGTGAAAAAACGAAAATACGAGAACGCCGACCAAGCTGGGCTGCAATTAACTCCGTTTGTGTTTAGCGCGGCAGCCATTCACACACAGATCATGCACGGAGGCTCGCGCCTCCAAGTTTGCGATCACAAATTATTGCATATATTTACGCACGTTCGATTTCACGGTAGGTTTCGAACGCACGACATTTGGTTGCGAACCAGATCTCCACAACACTACAAGACGGCAGTTCTTTTCGCAGTGACGGAATAATGGGAGCACGCTATATGCACGTGCGACGAGGCAGTTAGAAGCGCTACATTGCGCGTCATCCCCACTACGATGCCGTCCACTCAGGTCTACGCAGTGGCGTAGCTAGGTCGTCTGGCACCCGGGGCTCTTAGCTCTTCTGTCACCCCACCCCCCCCCCCCCGGTTGTAGTCGAGGAAGGCGGGGATATCGACAATTTTCGGGTGTCTTCAGACGTATATGACACCCCCCCCCCCCTCTACTGGCCCCATGCACCCGGGGCCCACGGCCCCCCGGCCGCCCCTGTTGCTACGCCAGTGGGTCTACGCCACTCTTATCATCCACAGTTCGTGGCCGGCCAGTCTTATTGACAACGCGGGCGGAGCGCCGCTCTGACCACTGACGAGTCGCGAACAGAAATGACATCGGAAAGGGCATCGCTACACTGGTATTGCAAGCAGTAGAACGGCGTACTCGAGAGTGAAAATGCACATGCATTCGCGTGTGCAACCAGCTCCCTCGCGTGATGATCGGATCATCGACCAGAAACGTTTGCATCAGTCAGTGAACATGATCTGCGGCATCGTAATGCGGTACCAACACATTTTACATAAGCTCGTTATGAAGTGCTCGCTTGTATCAACGTGCATATCGGAGGAAGCGGGTGTGCCCTATGGATGTCGCTAGTACATCCCGTTATTCCTGACGGCTCCTTTTTTTCCCCTTCTTTTTCGATTCATTCGCAGGTCGGATAAATACCGCTCGCCTTCCCGCCGTCTATTCTTGCACACGAAGCCTTTGAATGTCACATATCAAATTTCCGCAAGAATATCTGATTCCACGCCGTCCCAATGTCATAATCACCATAAAATTCAACGTTCTGGTCGGTATAATTGTTGCTTCATATTCATACAAGCGCGAACAGATCGCCCACAAAAGCAAGAACAAAACAAGCGCTAAAGTCCCGACTTCTGTGCAACAAAAGAAAAAAAGAAGCAGGTCTAGGACGTCTACCGCGAGAAGCACGATTACATCCATCCAAGTGCACTTGCACGAGTCCTTCGTTTCGTCGACGTCTCAGCGGGACGCCTTGCGGCCAAGCGCCCACCATCGAGTTGGAAAAAAGAAGGTCCAGAGAGCGACGGCGATCCAAATCGGCGGCGGCCTCGTGAACAATGAGCACGGCAAGGTCTTCTAATTGCCGCGAGCGCGTGGGCGCGGACAGCGGCCACGGAGGAGCGATGCACACAACGTCAAGAGTGTAGAGGAGTGCAAGGCGACCGGAGTGAGAGGGCAGGAGGAGGAGGGTCTCTTCGCAGCAGACCTCCCGCGTCCTCCGTAGAAGAAGCAGGCGCAGCGGAAACAAGTCATGCGTCACGCCTCTTATGGGGGCCGGCAGACCGCGGGACAAACACAAACATTGTTACAAAACGACCGCACAGACACTGTTGCTGTGAAGGCGGCGGCTGCACCGGACAGGCGGACGGTTACGTTAACCTTCGTGACGTCATTACTTATGTCAATTACGCTGATGACGTCAGGATGATTAGGCCGCTACGTTACTAATTACGTCGGTTAGTTTAGCTTTCGTTAGACGAGGTTAGCTTGAGGGGGCTGGCTTAGCTTATGCCAATTAGCATGATGACGCCTCCTTTCTTTTTTTTCTTTCTTTCTTCCTTCCTTTCTTTCTTTTTCTTTCTTTGTCGCCGTTTGCTGGCAATGGCTATAGTAATAGTGTTCCTCTTCAATCGGTTATTCAATAATACAAGACAGAAATAAATAACATTCCTGTAATGCTGAAACACGTTCGCAGTTCCACACCAAGAAAAACGAGAAAAGCTTGTTCACCTTTCTTGTGTTCATGCAGAGCACATATACAGGAATGAAGTCAATTTTCATTCCGTTATAAATTAATTAGTAAAGCAACTTCTTATCCGTTTTCTGAAAGGCTGCCTGAAATATTTTCTACGGAACACTCGCTACGGCGTATAAAAATCGCTGCTGTATTATATAGCAACGCATTAAGCTTCCTGAGCCCAAATCGGCAATTTTGAGGTATCAAAACAGCGTACCATATATCACACGTTGGGCATTACGGGGCATCATAAGTACTCGCATCCAGTGATACTCAACCAAAGGAGATCCAGGCGCGTTCACCAATTAGGGTCTCCTACGCCGAAATGGAAAGCGCTCTATCAGCATGCGCATGCACGCTCACGGTTCGGTGCTCTAGCTCGCCGCGCTGGGCCCACGAACAAGTCGGCGCCACCTCTGGCGTAATAACGGCGCGCGCCAGCACACGCTTGCTTTCTTAACCGCTTTCTCGTTTCCCCACAAGGACACACCTCGGCGGAGGAGAGGAAGGGTGCGCGTGGCGCGAACCCCACCGCCGCCGCCGCGGGCGTCAAACAAAACAGCGGCTCGCGGACAGCACAAGGCCGGACGGCGACGAGCAGCGCGAGCTCCCTGTCCTTGTGACGTCCACGCATGCATCTCGCGCGGCAGCCCGCCGAGACGGATGAAAATGAACGCGCGCTGCGGCCACCGCCTTCACCCAGGACACTGCTGAGGAAAGAAGGCGGGACAGGACAGAGCGCTAGAAGGTGGACGAAGGGTACCGGGTAGGTTATGAAGTCCAACAGACGCTAGGAAAGGGCCCATTGTACTGGAAAGCAGAGCAATTAACGCAGAAATTTGGGCTAGTTATAGTCTGTGACACAGTTACTAGCACTCTGTCCTGTCTCACCAATTTTTTACCGTTAGTCTCGTTAGCGCTAGCAACTATGTCATAGCAGCCATGTTGGTGAGCCATCTCGCCTCCACTCAGCTCGCCGGAGTACACAGGCGCGAGCTTTGAACTTGCACTGCTACGAGCCGACAGAAGTGTGTGCTGCTCACGCACGTCAGAACAAAGCCTATACGAAACTTCTGTAACAGATTTAGTGAAGTGGACGCACTCCTGTGTTTTTCCGTGGTGCGCTGATGAAGACGACGAAAACACGCTGTTATGATTGGGGGTTCAATCCTATCGCTCGTGATCCGTTGTCAAGATTGGAGTCGGGCATGAATTAGAAGGTAGCTGACCCTTGCCGTTGTCCAACTTATCCACGCTGAGGACGTTGGTGGAGGGAAGGACTGCTTCTCATCGAGAACGAGGAATATGGGTTTATTTACAGTATTTATATCAGTCTAACATGACTGCTTGAGAAATTACATCAGTCTAACATGACTGCTTGAGAGAGAGTGTCCTGAGCAGCCGCACAACAGCGGTTTATAAACACTCGGTCGTCCCCCGATACCCAGGTGACGGAAACGGCCGTCCAAGCACCGTAGGCAACCAGGCACTGTAGGGGAGACGAGGCACCGTAGGCGAGTTTACGAGGCACCGTAGGGGCATTTATTCCCCGAGCTGCAGCGCGCCCGCCGGCCGCCCATTGTCTGGCGTCTTGGTCGGCGCGTGGGAACGGGTCTCAGTAGACGTTCCCGCGGGCTCAGTAACAATAGTTGGTCCGCCGAGCCCGTTTAGTCACAATGGCGACTTCGTCAAACTCGGCTCCAGCGACGGAGAGTCGAGGACGCACGTATTGTTGTTCACACACAGTCAACTTAGTCACGCCGTGGCTAGAGGTTTGCGGCGATGCTCCAGGAAAGTTGCCGCCACTGTCGCAACTGGCCGGCAAAACTTGCACTGCAGCTGGCCGTTCTTAACAACGCGCAGTGATTGCTGGAGTGTCTCTGTTGCTGGCCGACACTCACACTCACAGGCCCAACACAACTTTCAAGCTTACACACCGCACTCCTATGTCAGCTTGTCTCGCGAACAGAATGTGCAGCGAGGAAGATACGGGCAGAAAAATATTATCTCACTTTTCAGAGGGCGAGAGCAGCAGCGAGAGCTTCAGGAACGCGGTCACTATAGTGACGTTGATGTTTGGCACACCAGACCCAGTGCTCCTTGGCGAACAAAACCACCACGCGACTTCCGCCACACCCTCTTCAAGTGACCCGAGCTAGCCGGGGTCTCCCCTACACTTTACTTCCCCTATAGTTATTGCTAATGGTTCCCTCGGGCTCCGAATCGCATTGCTAACTGCCGCACGCAGCCTACGTATAAAAATGCGCGCCAATCGCACTCGCCGCGGGCAGCTGATGTCTCTTTCAGAGGACGATTCTGGCACGCTGGCTCCGCGGGCCATCGACGCCACTTAGGCGGCCAATCAAAAGTGCGAAATGCTCGTCTCGTGTATGTGAGAACCTTGGCACCGGTACGCCGACCATGCACTTCCATCTGCTTTCCATTTCATCGTGCAAAGCGTCGACACACAGAACCGCCGTGACGGCTCAGTGGCTATATTGCCTTGCTTCGCTAGCTGGACACGAGGTCGCAGGTCCGATACCGCCACATGTATAAAGTCATTTGGGTGCAGGTAAAAAAAACAAAACAAAAAAAAAACAGGTGGTTTCAGCACGCTAAGCGCACACTGTAATTTTGATACGCTAGCTCCGGTGGCAGCAAAGACGCCCTGCGACGGCGCTTGCCCGCACGCATCGAGGCGCGCCTAAACAGGAAGGGGTAAAAGCTAAAGCGAAATCTCGCCCTATTAGTCATTGATCAATGGGGGTGCATCTTTACCTCTTGGAGAGCGCGCGGAGCGTCCGAGACGTCAACAATCGGAGAAAGCGCCTACAGAGAAAGCCAAGCGCTGGACACGTGAGACACCCTCCCCCCTCCCCCCACAGTATGCCCTTTAAAGAGAGACTCGACGCTGTCGGCGTACACAACCCCAAAAGAAGTGCACCGCGATGCCCGAAACGTACACGTACCGCAAACATATGCGCCTATAGTCCGGGAAGTTACGGCAACAGAAAATAGAAAGATATTGGGGGAAAAGGGGGAGGGGGGTGGAGGGAGGAGGTAGCCGCAAACGTTCGCGAGGAGACGCTTCGCCGGTGCGAATCCCCGCTGTGCCGGGTGGCCCCGGAATGTGCGGCGGCAGATCGACATGCGGCGACGGGGTCAGGAAGGCGGAAGGCAGCAGCATATAGCTTGCAGACGACACACACACACACGCATCATCGGTAGAAATAAAAAAAGAAAGGAAGCAAACGAAAAAATCTGGAGCGCTGCAAAGCCGGCCAGCCGGAACGCCCACCACCACCGCCGCGCACAGTGGGAGGAGAAGGACGAGGAGGGAATGAGTCGGATGACTCTTTGCCGTCGCTCAACGACAGCGCCATTTCCGTCTCTACAGCCCGCAGTGGCGCACGTCAGTGTATGGAGCAGCAGCAGCAGCAGCAGCGGTCGCCTTTCGTATGCGTATGCCTATATACGTGCACCAGCCGCCACCACCAACCGGAGGCGAGAAGCAGCTATAGCGGCCGGAGGTCGCTCTACTTCGGCGCTGCGCGTTCCCGTGGCCGGAAGAAGACGCCACCATGCCGAGCGACTCGCCCAAGCGATGAACGAGCCGCCTCGTTTACGGACATCGCATGCCAAAGCCAGTCTTAGAGGGCGGCACTTAACCCCGCGCAAAGCCCAACACAACTTCTTTTTGACACGCGCCGTGTTTGATATCTCAAAATGCTGATTTGAGCGGGGGCAAAAGTAACCCACTTAAAGCCCATAGTAGTATTTCGACACGCTCAAGCGAAGTTTCAGCTGTGTAGAGCTCAGCCAACCAATTACTAATTAATTAATTACTACAGCAATTAATACTTTAGTCAAATAACATTTCGTCCTTTCTTTCCTCTTTTGTTTTGTGCACATGTACTCTCCATGGCCGGAAATAAAGGTGAACAATTTGTTTTAATTTTCTTTCGTGTGGAATGGCGTTCACGCTTTGTGGGGTGTAATAGATCGAGAGCTCTGTAGCGTGGCGCAAACAAGATATACAGGATAATGTGCACCTACAAAGGCTCTGGAGTACTAATTGGTAAAAGGCTACACTGCGTGGTGGCCGCGATAAAGCATAAACTTGCTTTGAAAGACACGCATGCATTATGTTACTTATATACACCAACCGGCCTGAAGAAAACAGAAAAGCAACGCTTCCTGTGGCGACGATTCTTGACGTCACGATTTTGTTACATGCAGCAAAGCGCGCGAAATTCTCATTGCAGTACCTGGTGGCTTAGTAAGCGTGTCGCTAGACGGCACAATCATCGCGAAAGTACTTTTGCACTTTTTCTTGTAAAAACTAAGCGATTGTGAAAAACTAAATAAAAGCAAGGTCCTTTCTTAAGACTGTGCCGATGTTTCCAAAGGATCTGCCAAACACTGCATGCTGGCACTACATACGCGACGAGTATGGGCTCCAGTACGTACATCGAACCACGCGACACTACAGTTCGAGATCCAAATTACCAAAAGAAAACAAGAACGTTATGCACTTCCGCCAGCGTTATACAATGCACTTTCAATCAGATGAGTCCCCTTGCAAGCCTGTTCATGGTATTAACGTTTTCGTCCTTTCTGTTCGTCCAACATTTTAGTTCACCTGCTTTCCGCCTGCTTAGAACGCGACTCCAAGCGAGCAAATACCGAAAAGCCAAAAGTACTAGACGAAAAAGAAGAAGAGAAAGTTTAATCTATAGGATGTCGCCAGAAAGAGGCTTACCTTAAAAAAAAAGGGGGGGGGGGGTGGCGAGATCGACTTTTCCCCGGTCATTTGCTTCGTGGACGGGAGCAATTCGGCGGTCGCCCGCTCGATCCGCGGCGGGGCATTTCTCTTCCCGCTTTGACGTTTCGGGACGCGGGGTGGGGGGGCTCGTACCTGGAGTAGGCGGTGCTGCTCGCCGATCGAGGAGGCCGGCGGCCTGGAAATGGGACCGCGACTGCCGACCCGCACCGTCGGCTCGAACCAGGCGGCAGGGAACGCGGCGAGCAGCATCGCGCTGCAGACCGAGCGGCACGGCTCCGCCGCGCGGACCCGGCACTATGCGGCGGTATAGGGCGTGGAACAGAGAACCTACCTGCAAAGTACACAGAGAAAATAGGAACGGAACATTCTGAGACAACATTCATTGATTCATTCACTTTATAAGCTTAGAATGCAGTCACTTGCCGGACACGTACACGTATCTCCATTTTTATGAAATTGAGACGATGTTGATTGATTGATTGATTGATTGATTGATTGATTGATTGATTGATTGATTGATTGATTGATTGATTGATTGATTGATTGATTGATTGATATGCATTTGCAGGAGACATATGCAACCGTATGGCAAGTTTTTATGAAATTAAGCCACCGCGGCGGGTCATGCAACACAATCAGTGGCTAGCTATGACGTTCTGATGCTCCGCACGAGGTGGAAGGTTCGATATCCAGTCACGGCGGTCGCATTCCAGTGGGGCGAAAAAAAAATTGCTTATGTACCGTGCTTTTGGGGCAGGTCAAAGGATCATGCACCATGTGGTGGAAATAAAAGAAAACAAACAGTGTGGTTTAACGTCCCGAAACTGCACAGTGAGCAATACGAGGGACCCCGTACGGTGGAATTTTTGGCCATATGGAATTCTTTAACGTGGAACTAGCAAAATTATGTAGACAAGCATTCCTTTTTTTTCCCGCCCCCATCGAGATGCAGCCTCCGTGGTCGGGAATCGAACCCCGCGACCCCGCGCTCAGGAGCATAACGCCACTAAGCTACAGTGGCGGGTGTCGTACGTTGCCGGCGTTCTCCATTTAGCCTTTTTGCCAACACCCGATGCACGTCTTCACAACACGTTCGTGACAAAACTTTCCTGAGAGACACGTATACACGAGTACAAGGTAGGCGAAGAAACGCCACTATCTTAGATCAAATTTAATTTTAATGTCCGCTCTGAAAGATACATGTATGATGTAAGTGTATGCTTGTGAGTTTGTCAGAAGTATACGTGTAGTATGTTATGTACGGGTGTACTTATGGGTGTGTGCACTCGTCTGCGAAGCTCAACTTATTTATCTGTGAAACTATTAACTTCGTGTGTTCTCGGAAAATACGAAGCACGTGTGTTTACATGTTCGACCGTGTGTACACGTTAACCTTCCCTCGGCCCTTGGACCCACGTACAGAACTTAGTACTCTAATTGTGCCGCATTTTGTCACAAATTTGTGACCCTATTTTTCTTCCCCATTCGACGAAGAGTTGCGTCGGTGCCACCTGAAGGCACAAACCTCTCCTATTACATCACGCCAATAACAAAAACATAAAAGTGCTCACAGACAGTGAAAGCGCCATAGCCAGTGAGCTGCTTTGTAACTCTAAACCAGGTCATTTAATATTTGTTGTTTTGCACCAACATCCAGCGGAGAACCCCACCCAGCAGCAGCAGCAGTTGAGGCAGTGATTTGCGAAACTGATTAAGTGAACAGGAACCAGCGTCGCCATTATTCTTTCGCCGATTTAAACGTGCGCCACATGACGCAGGCCCCTCCCATAGATTCACCCTTGTCCTATACGTCCTCCAAGGCCCATCCAGTGCCCTCGCTCATATCTCGACAACTGAAATGCATCCCCTGCCGAAATCGACTGCGTTACCCTCGTAATACCGGTGGGACACGTTTGTCCCTTTGATAAACAACCAAAAGAGAGAAGAAGAAGAAACTGTAACAAGACTGCGTGCCCGTCGTCAGTTTAATATTTCGGTCAAGAACGACGTTCGCCGCTTTCGCGCGTTATCTCGTCGAATCACGGTTAACATAAAATAAAATTACAGACACCATCGCCACTATACTACCGCGCTGTGCACAGACACGAGAGAGCGGAGAAGCGCGTTGTCGCCTCTCGACACGGAAGCAGCATTGTCTTACTGCAGCTCTCTCTCTCTCTTCGGCGCGATAACGAGATAACAAAGAAAAGACGCAGTAGGCTGCAAGCAAAACGAGCAGCAAGGCGTTCCGTTGGCCTCGTCAGACTGCGAAAACAGTGTACAGTCAACGGAAACCGCTTTCCAACGATATCGAGCGAGCTCAGCATCGGAGAAGCTGCAACACGTTACAGCTGGCGCTCGCGCTTTCTGAGCCGCCTATTCACCACCGCCCTCGGGTAAAAGCGACCGAAGATCGCGAGAGGCAATCGGGGAGCCCATCTGAAACGAAGGCATGCAGGCACACATACGCTCTTATCATAGCCGTCGCCGCCGCCGGCTGCGAATGCTAATGCAACTCTCGGGCGCCGCTTAGACACATCTCTCGAATCCGGCAGCGGGACTCGACACTGCCAAACGAAATAAAGGGCCCGACGCGGATAGCGGAGGGGAGGGAGGAACAAAAGGAACGACGGGGGAAAGGGGGCGCCGATATGCCGCGCCGCCAACGCGTTTAACGTCCGGTGGGCGTCGGCCAAGTAAAAGCGAAGCAGGGGGAGAGAAATCGGCCTCGCGCATCGCACAGCTCAGGCAGTCGGCCGTTCCGAGGTCAGAAAGGCAACGATAAAAGAAGCGTCGGCAGAAGAAGCCGAGGTCCGGGACCGATCGACTAAACTACGCAACGCGGTTAACGGGGGGGCGAAGATTAGGAAAATGGAGGTTTCGCGAGGGATAGAGGAATAAGTGCCGCACTACAGAGGGAGAGAGCGCGCACACAGACGGCGCGCGGTGACTTCTTAAGAGGAAGCTTTAGCTCGGGTGCTCCTATCTAAATACATGTAAAAAGAGAATTCGTTTTTCTCGGCAACCACTGCACCAATTTTGACAAGGTTTGTTGCATTTAAAAGAAAAACTTAAAATCTAGTGACTGTTGGTTTTGAATTTTTGAGTTAGGGCGTCAATCTTTTATTAAAAACTGGCAAAAATACGAAATTTCCAAAAAACAAAACTGCCAAGTTTACAACTCCGTAACGCCTAAAGGAAAAACGATAATACAATTCTGTGAAATGCATCTAATAGTACATCCAAAGCGGACAAAATTGATATATTACACATGAATCTCAAAAAATTTAGTAACATAGAAATACAGCTTTTGCAGAACCCTTGTAAACAACTTAACAAATTCACGTAAGATGTAAAATGACAAATCGAATTTGTCCGCTTTCAATGATCTAATAGATGCCGTTCACAGAACCGCGATATCTGTTTTTGATACAGAGCTATCAATTTTTAAAAATTGTGCTTCTATTTTTTTCATACGGTCAAATATTTGAAAATCGTTTTAAGAAAATTCAAGCCCTAAATAGAAATTCCGCTTCCAACAGTCACTAGAATTCAACTTTCTCTTTCAAATGCAACTAATTTCATTAAAATCGGTCCAGGGGTTATTTCATAAAAACGTTTTTGCGTTTTACATGTATTTGAATAGGCCGCGTCGGAGTTGGGCCCGAGCTAAAGCTTCCTCTTAATAAGCGGGCGATCGGGCCCGTATGATACCATAACGGTGCGAGGAGGTCCCTAGGGGGCGCGATATCGCTCCGCCCCGCTACCGCCGGCAGTCGCGGTGCCGAGATCGCGCGGCTATATACTGTACATATATACGCAGAGCATAGAGAAAACCACACAGATCGGAGGCGACGATATACGAGCAAGCGTATCGTGCATTCAACCGATACGTTGTTTCTTCACTGCCGACAGCGACGGGGAGACTGTGCCCACGGGAAGCACGTGAACTTCTGACGCGCGGACGTGTGCCTAGATTCGTTGTGACGTTTACCCTACACTTTCCAAAAAAAGTAAAGCGCCGCGTCCACAATATCCAAACAAGAGGGTCGCAGGAAGATGGAAACAATATCGACGGTGCATGATCGAACAAGAGATGTTTCAGGCTATAGAGCCAACATTTTGACAGGGCCGCTGACATTGGCTTCATTCAATTACTTAAATTCTAGGGTTTTACGTGGCAAGAAAGTACGATCTCACTATGATGCACACCGTCGTAGGGGACTCCAGATTAGTTTCGACCACCCAAGGTTTTATAGACGCGGACCTAAATCTAAATACAGGAGCGTTTCTGGCATTTTTATATCGCCCCCATCGAAATGCGGCCGCGGGAGCAAACCGCCGTAACTTTGAGCTTAGCAACGCTACGTCATAGCCACGGCGGGTGGACATTATCTTCAAGCAAGAACTGACAAGTCCTGGCCTGTTGGCTTGACAATGACAATGTACCCTTGTCGAAACGTTGGCTCCAACCTGAAAGATCCCTCAGTCAACCACTGCTGATAAGGTATCTGACACGTAATACTAAACATTATACGATTACTTGACTAGATCTTCAACCCCCAGGTGTTCAAGAAATAGTTGAGACGTCTCCAGTGCCACGCGAAGACTGCCTGTCGCGGGATCGAATCCCCGCCACGGCGGCCGCACTTCGATGGGGGCGAAATGCGAAAACACCCGTGTGCTTAGATTTAGGTGCCCGTTAAAGACCCTCAGGTGGTCAAAATTTCCGGAGTCCTCCGCTACGCCGTGCCTCATAATCAGAAAGTGGTTTTGGCACGTAAAACCCCAGAATAAATTTTTTTTAAGACTGCCTGACAGTCACATACAACAGCACCCCTGCAATCCGGGGCGGTATAATGTAGCGATTCACTTCTCCATTCTGCGCCGCTCTTATCAACCACTGTCCACGGCCGCCTGATCCCTTTGATAAAGCGAGAGGAGCGCCGCTCTGAAACCTGACGAAACGCGACAAGGAATGACATTGGCATAGAATCGTTATATTATCGCAGGCCTGAAGAAGCGTGCCGCAGCATCAGCTTCGAAGCGCACCCGCCCGCAGCGCCATACATTTTCAAGAAGGGCGTGCAAGGGATGCGGCGGAGCCACGATACCGAGCTCTCCGCGAGGTGGCCTTTACCGAATTCATATGTCAGAAAGCTGGGCTAGGTGGATTTCCGATAACTGATGTATTTCCAGCGCTTTGGGAAAGAAAACAGAAAAAAAATGCAGGGCTCCCTGTTCTTTTCTATGCTATACTCTCTGAATTTTTCAGTTTCTTCCGAAGCGCTGGAAACGCGTCCCTTACAGAATTCGTTGTTAATCCTGCCGACGGAGGGCGGAGGTACGGACGGACGGACGGACGGACGGACGGACGGACGGACGGACGGACGGACGTGCAGGATGGGCGCATTTTTCGACTCACAACCTCCATTGGCAGCAAAATAAAAATAGTCGAGCACTTCGATTGAACGCTTGGGGGCAGCCTCAGACTGCGAATTTCTCCCGCTGGACACCCTTTACGGACAGGGGACCACGGACTCGCGAAGTTATCGATGCGAATACGAAGTTCGCCGATGCACGCGCGGGAATCGAGCGAGGAATGACACCCCCCCCCCCCCCCCCAAGGCAGGCGAGTACGACGAATCCCGTAATACACGTACCGGGGCCACACACCGAATGCGTCGCTGCGGAGGGAAAGAAAAATTGCGCGAAGGAAAAGGTGCACTGCGCTAAAAAAAAATGCAATGACAGATTGGAGCGCGCGCAGCTCCATCCGTCGCCAATGGAAGCAAAGCAAGCAGGCCCGTGGACGTACGCGCCCGCGCGCAAAATGTGTATACCAATAACTCAGTGGCGCGAAAATGGAGCACCTCGGATTGCGCGCAGCGCGATGAGAGCCAAAGTAATGCAAAAAGGCGAGAGGCTGCGTCTATTTATTTATTCTGGGAGGCCGCCCCTGGCCTGACGGCAAAATATTTCAGCCGCGATTCTCTTTCATTCTTTCTTTCTGTTTTGTTTGTAAATTTCTTGAAAACGCATCAACTGACCGCGTATACGCAAGGGATCCACGAAACTCGGCGGCGCGCTCAATATTCGCTTCGTCTCCGAAGGATCACCATTCTCACACCACGGTCAAGCACACACCTTCTGGAGGGGGGAGGGGGGGGAGGGGCATGTGTGCAGTTAGGCGCCGTATATATTTCATCCATGGGGGACAACATCTCGCGACTTCGCAAGCAAACGACGACAAAGTTTGCCGCGAGGCCCCCATACTGCGGTATTGAAGAAAATCAAATGAATGCTTGCAACTCTGCATCGCGCAAGAACGGCAGCAATGTCTCGGCAAGATTTTTTTGTCCGTCCACTAACGGATGTAGCTATCAGGCACACATCTTGCCTCAATCCCGCCTTTCTTGAATCTTTAAAGGTCAAACTACACGCATGCTTACCGGCGCGCGAAATCTCGCACCCACGCGCCTTGCGTTTGCCGCGCCTCGCGAAGAATGGCGGTTTGAACCTATGTACTATACAAGACGCGCGCCAGCTTGCGCCCGCTTGATTCATTATTTTCGCCTCGGCAGACGCATAGTTTCGTTTTCTTTTTTTCCAGGTGAAGCCAGTACACCGATATTTGCCCGGAGAGGACATCTGTGCACGCGCCGCGCTTCGACGCGTGCGATCTGTCCCGCATCATCTGCGCAGCTTTCGCGCGTCGGCAAGCACACGTGTAGTTCGGCCTTAAGAGGAAGCTTTAGCTCGGGCCCAACTCCGACGCGGCCTATTCAAATACATGTAAAACGAAAAATACGGTTTTTCTGAAATAACCCCTGGACCGATTTTAATGAAATGCGTTGCATTTGAGAGAGAAAGTTAAATTCTAGTGACTGTTGGAAGCGGAATTTAGATTTAGGACCTCAATTTTGTTAGATTAAAAAATTCGAAGGTACGAAAAATATAGAAGCACAAAGTTTACGAATGAATAGCTCTGCATCAAGAACATACATCGCGGTTCTGTAAACGGCATCCGTTACATCATTCAAAGCGGACAAATTCGATATGGCATTTTATATCTTACGTGAATTTGTTACGTTGTGTACAAGAGCTCTGCAAAAGCTGCATTTCTACATTACTAAGCTTTTAGGATTTATGCGCAACATTTTCAATTCGTTGGCTTTAAATGTATTATGAGATGCAATTCAGATATATGTGATATCATTTTTCATTGCTGAGTTACGGAGTTGTTGCTGATTACACAGTTGTAAACATGATAGTCTCTTTTCTGAAAATTTGCAACTTTTGACAATTTTTAATCCAAAATTGACGACCTGAATCAAAAATTCGAAACCAACAGTCACTACGTTTCAAGATTTTCTTTAAAAGGCAGCAAACCTCGTTAAATTTGGTTCAGAGGTTGCCGAGAAAAACGAATTCTTTTCATCATCATCATCCTCCTCCTCCTCATCATCATCATCAGCCTGGTTACGCCCACTGCAGGGCAAAGGCCTCTCCCATACTTCTCCAACTACACCGGTCGTGTACTAATTGTGGCCATGTTGTCCCTGCAAACTTCTTAATCTCACCCGCCCACCTAACTTTCTGCCGCCCCCTGCTACGCTTCCCTTCCCTTGGAATCCAGCCCGTAACCCTTAATGACCATAGTTTATCTTCCCTCCTCATTACATGTCCCGCCTATGCCCCGGCCCCATTTCTTTTTCTTGATTTGAACTAAGATGTCATTAACTCGCGTTTGTTCCCTCACCCAATCTGCCCTTTTCTTATCCCTTAACGTTACACCCATCATTCTTCTTTCCATATCTCGTTGCGTCGTCCTCAATTTAAGAAGAACCTTTTTCGTAAGCCTCCAGGTTTCTGCCCCGCACGTTAGTACTGGTAAGACACAGCTGTTATACACTTTTCTCCTGAGGGATAACGGCAACCTGCGGTTTATGATCTGAGAATGCCTGCCAAACGCTTTCTCCTTTTATATGTATTTTGATAGGAGCACCCGAGCTAAAGCTTCTTCTTAAAGTGACACTAAAGGTTAATATTAAGTCAACGTGGACTGCTGAAATACCATCGCAGAAACCTCGAAACGCTTGTTTCATGCGAAGAAGAGACTTATTTTAAGAGAAAATGCGTTCTGAAGAGTCCGCGCACCTCTAGCGCAGTTCAAATCGCCCGCCCTCCGATCGAGGAGTGGTGACGTCATGGTCTCATAGTGACGTTGCGCCGTCGATCAGTAAAACGGCGCCCGCAGACGGCGCTACGGCTTTCTTGTGCAAAACGCAAACGCGCGGGCAGAAACAGAGCCAAGACAGAGCCGACAGCAGCGCGAAAGCGGAACTATGATGGCTAGCGGAAGGGAAAGCGCGCGACGATAAGCTGGTTCTTTATTTTATGACGCCAACTTTGACGCTCGTTGCAATGGACGACCCTAACAACGACACATTGGCTCGCGATGCTGGGCTCGACTTCAGCGATTTAAGCACAGATGAACGTGACCTGCTGCTGAGGGCTCGCGCTGCCGGCGTTGTTGCGTACTACTACGACGGCAACTGTATGTCATGGCTGTACATATTCGCACATTTGTAGCTTTTCCTTCGTGAAAACCAAATGCGCCCGTCTTCGACCTACAGTTGTTCTTGCGCTTCGGAGAAAGCAGGCAAGGCAGACGGAACAGCGCTACGGGAAAGCATTGTTTTGAAAGGCACTCCACACGACTTCAGTAAGTCGGCGTTGAACTCGTGATCCTCTGGACGAAAGTGCAGCGAGCACACTATGCGATTTTTCGGCTCTTTGCCAACGCGCTGTGGCAGAGGTACGGCAAAACCACTTAGAACGGAGAGGTTCACTCGTTGGCACACAGTGATAAGTAACGTTGGATTCGCCGCTGCAACTGCCCTTGGCCAATTTCCGCGGACCGTTCGCGCATCCCACGACATCACATGGACGTGACATTCTCGCTGCTTGTTCCAAATGCAAGTTTCCCGAGCCAGCAGAACCAGCGAAGCACGACGCGATAACGAAACGACTGAAACTCCAAAGCGCGCGCGGCGCAGAGTCGAGCGCGCAGAGTCGAGCGAAAACGAAATCTTTCGACCACCCATACTACTGAAGGGTAACGTCAAAATGTTTTTTCTTAGAATCGAACAGAAGTAGACAAGTAGCATTTTCTTCCTTCTTATAACCTAATGAAATGATCTTTTTAATACGAGTAGTTGAGTACTAGTGACAAATTATGATGAGGAGTGCCTTCGTCATCGGGCTAGTACCGGAATGTCACTGGGGGGTCTCAAACTGTGTCATGCATATACCTCAATTTCTCGCTTACTAATGCTCTGTTCGCGATTATATTGACGACTTAGACGTTCTAGAGCATTGCTTTATCAGTTTAACTTGACTTCATAGTAACCTTTAGTGTCCATATAAGAGGGAGCTTAGTTTTGCATATTAGGTTTGCGTGCTCTCAGGTTTGAGACTGCTTCACCAGATGTCGGTACCAGTGTCATTGCTGCCGTACACCTTTGCGGCAACCCGGTAAACCGCAAACGTTAAGAAACTTGCGGACACGCTAAAACTCTCCATGCGAAGTAAGGGAGCGAACGCGGCAGACATGACATGTACAAACACAGAAGTAAAGCCATACGAAGTAATTGATATTTTTCTCGGTTAGACCCCCTCATGGGCATATATGCTTAAATGGACCCTGAAACGATTTTGACCATTTTCTACAAACGTACTGAGTCGTTAGAGTACGTCCTTCTGATATTTATTGACCCATCTAAGTGCTCCGCGTAAAGCGTGTAATTTATTATAAGGTTTTAAATATGCACATCGCTGCCGATCGCAGCACACTGCGCGGCGGAATTTTAAGCCGCCCCTACCCATATGACGTCAGTGGGGCGAGCTATCCGATTGGCTGACCAGGGCGCGTGTTAGATAATTTTTTTCAACTTGATGGTAAACAAATGATGTTCGTAATAGTTGGAATGTTAGTTAACTTGTTTTTATAAAAAGAAAGTAACATAAAGGAAATGCGCAAGAACAATTTTTCACAGCAAGTGTCGTCTGCTTGTGTTACAACTCGCTCCGTCTTTGACGAGAGCTCCGCCGTCAGTGTCGGTCTGTCATTTCGGGAGCGCTATGATTCGACTTTGTTGCGTTGTGGAGTGCAAACGTAGCGACTGACAATATGTCAAGCTGTGACATCGTGTCCCTTTGCAAGCCAGTAGACAAGCGGACTGGCTGCAGCGCATCGGACTGCCGCTGCCGATCGGCGCCAGGATTTGCGCGATTGCGGCCGTCACTTTACACCGGAAGATTACTAACGCAATAGCGTTTCGCGAGTCCGGTATTAGGGTAAACGCAAGCGCAGGGGGACTGGGCCTGGCCGTGTCCACTTGCGTGTCGTTTCAGGGGATGAACAGAAGCGCAAATGTAAATGGTCTGCACGGTGCAGCCACCTGGTGGCATAGAGCTCAACCACACACAGTAGCAGTAACAAAATGTATTCTCCTTTGCTGCTGGTGTCAATTTTTCGCAGGAGTGTAATCGTTAACACGTTATACTTGTAAATGTTTGAAATGGTTTTGCACTTGGTTAGAGCAATATTAGCTCTTTCTTTGGCTGGTTAAGCTCTGCGCCAACGGATGGCTGGGACGTGGAGACCGATCAGGCAGCTCACGTACGTCTACGCTTCATAAGCTTGAGTTTATCCCTCCACCGTTCCGTCGATACGTTCAGCTAGTGTGTGGTTACCGGAACACCAGACACGTTTGGAGCTGCGACAGAATGTTCGCAACGCACGCTGCTTCGATAGCTCTCGCTTGGGGTCCACGGCCAAGCGGCTAGCGGAGAGGTTTCGCGGAGGCGGGCTCCAAAACAAACGGAAGTGGACGATGTGACGTCGCATCGTGACGCAGAGAAGGCGAAGCTTAGCTACGATCGCTCGGCGAACGAGTTGAGGAGGAACAGCATGGCTAAGGAGGAGGGTAACTTGTAATCGCTTGTAGTTCCATTAATACGTAACGCTTCACTTAAAATTGTGATGCGAATGTTCTACTTAAGCTGTATCCTACGCGTATACAAAATTTATCCGAACCATTTCAGGGGCCCTTTAATTTCACGCCCATTACCGATTTGTTCATCTTGCGTTATGGGACAACGAGCTATACACATTCCGCAAAGCGAAAACAAGTATTTTATTCACGATATTATCGTTGGCACTTTTTTACAGCGCATTTTCTATTCTTAAGCACCCGGCAGCTAGCACTCCTACACGGAACCAACACAGGACTCGCACAAGGATAACTGCAACACAGGCAGTCCTCGACAGGAACTGTAAGCGGTAGTTTCAGAAACGGCGATACGCGCCCAGTCGCAGGTGAAGTATACCTGCACAACGTCCTACGACGAAAGCAAGCGTTCGAAAACGCACTACTTCTATCAGCGGGCAGACAGCGGCCGTATAGGGGACATGACGGCACACATGCATGCCGCCTCGAAAGTCGGGACTCGGCAGTAACTAGCCTGGCTGATGAGGCAGAGATTAAAGCTACTTGCACGCGTGGCCTCTTTGTATACGAATATACGTGCTCGTTCGACGCCTGCATGCAAGGACGATTTGTGCTGTTATTGCTGCCGCGTTGTTGCCGCCGTATCGGTTCGCACTGAATACACACAATTCGCTGTTTCAGGAGGTTTCCGGCCGCGTCCAACAGTGCGGATACCCAAGAGATGCCCAGTGGCGATAACGCAGTGTCGAGAGAGTGTAACTGGATCGAACGAGTCGAGAACGAGGAAAACACACGGCCCAACTGGAGCCTGCCGTATTCGTGGAGTTTCCCACAGGAAAAGAAAAGTTTGCAGCGGATCATCCTGATGATTGACGACGTTAACGTGATTAGAGATATTTCTTACGATGAGTGGGCAATTGGTAATGGGGTATGTTTTACAAGTCTAGACTATTGCGACCTTTTTTCGTCCGCTTCAGCGACGCGGTGTTGGCGGTTGGTCGTCCGCGCATTTGCGCCAAGGGAGTGACGCGGGCCTCCGGCGCATATCGGTTGCGGTGTTCTGCAAACTGCTCAGTCTCAGTGGCAAGCAGCTTCTTTGGGCGAATCACGGAGACGGTATGCACCGAACGAGGCACATGGAGCGGCGTCATGCATTAGGCGTTTGCTGCAGCCGGACTCCACTTTCGCGCTTCCCACAGGAGACGCTGCGCCATCTAGCCGCGCTCGACGCGGATGGGGCGTCTTCACTTTCATGTATAACGAAGCTTCCTTTGCCTCTTCCTTCGGCATTCCCGCTGCTGCCGCTGCCAGTTCCTGCTGTCTAGCCCAGTAGTTGTTGACGAATGCGTGGGTCATACTGAAAGCAATGTCACACCGTCGCCACCGTACATTGCTATCCCTAGCTGATAACTGCATGGCTGCAGTCTTGCACAATTGGCCGGTACCGGACATATGCAAACACCGGATATAGCGCGAATCGAGGCGGCAGGTGATACACGTTAGCGCGGACTTGAGCTTATAACACCAACATACCGTCGTTGTTGTGCCATTATCATCATCACTTCATCGTCTTTGTGCCATTGTGATCATTCTTTCGTTGTCATTTCATCGTCAAACTTCCGCCGTCTTCCCTCTGTCGCTGTCACTGCGTTGTCATATCATCATCGCAGGCGCGCGCGCTATCTTCCAGCCGTTGTTGTCACACCGCGGTCATTCCAGCATCGTCATTTTGTCGTAGTGATTCCATTATCGTCATCCCATTGCCTTCGTCGTCATTTGCAGCATCGCCGTATCATTGTTGGCATGCCATCGTCATTTTCCTGCTCCCTCATTTCCGTTCTCGCACCCTCGTCGCCATGGCGGCGACGTTTTAATATCGGCATCAATCATCTCAGCATAGGCATTGTCCCAGTGTCGTTATACCATCGTCGTCACTCTATGCGTCATAATCCCACCATCGCCATGCCGTCGTCGTCATTCCGTCGTAGTCATGACAGACACAAGCCCAGGCCACGTGAGACTACGTTGCACTATCACTGCAGTATACCAGGGCTGCTATCTTATGACTGCACTCTTTCGACCGCAATTTCTCCATTTAGTTTGAGAAACAGTCGTATAGTAACATCGGCGGAATTAGTGCTAGCGAGGTTTGGCTGTTTATTTCACCTTATACGAGCGTGTGCGGCCAGTTTTATTTACAGAGGAGATAGTTCCTTCTTTTTTTCTAGGCTGCAATGGATGCATATTCGGCCGGCCGCAGATATTTGAAATTTAGAACACGTATTTCTGGAAAGGAACATTTGGAGGGCGCTTAAGCTTCGCCTTTACGAGTGGAACACGATAGCATCCAAAGATCCCCGACTGCTTCTCATGCTTCCCGGCAAATGCAGCGTATGTAACCGTAATGTTTACCGGGAAACACTGGCGGTTAACGCTATGCACGAAGGCGAGCTTTCTGGTACAAACGCGGCGTCTAGCGTGTAACTCGATGCGGCGGAGGCAAGCGCCGTCGGTAGGTATTCCAAAGAACCGGAGCACCGCTCCGTGGCCCCCGACATACTCACGCGCCGGCGCGCGCAAATGGCGAACGCTGCGGCCGGTCTATGTATGGTAGAAACGCTGGAAAAGGGGTTTGAGTTTTCGCGTAACAGAATTGTGCTTTCTTGTATATTCAAATTACAATACGACGCTATCATGTCTGTAGCTTGTGTGTAAGTCGTACTTTACGATTTTCCTGCGTATTTTAGCTTGAGACAATTAATTAGTTCAGTAACTTTTTGCGCCACAAGGAGGGCCTGGGTATGTGTGGTTCGAAAATCTTGTCGAAACGATGTCCGACGCCGGATTTTGTGTGACACCGGGCCCTTAACGCTCTAGCATTGAAGGGACCCTGAAACGATTTTGACGATTTTCTACAAACGTACTGAGTCGTTAGAGTAGGTCCTTCTGATCATTAATTGACACATCTAAGTTCTCCGCGTGAAGCGTGTAATCTATTATAAGGTTTTAAAAATGCACATCGCTGTCGATCGCAGCACACTGCTCGGCGGAATTTTAAGCCGCCCCTACCCATATGACAGAAATCGCCCATATGACGTCAGTGGGGCGAGCTATCCGCTTGGCTGACCAGGGCGCGTGATCGATAATTCTTCCAACTTTAAGGTAAACAAATGTTGTTTGTAATAGTTGGAATGTTAGTTAATTTGTTTTTATAAAAGGAAAGTAACATAAATAGAATGCACAAGAACCATTTTTCAGTGCACTTAAGCACTTCTGGCACACAGCAAGTGTGGTCTGCTTGTGTTACAACGTGCTTCGTCTGTGACGAGAGCTCCGCAGTCAGAGTCGGTCTTGTCTTTTCGTGAGCGCTATGAAAGAAATGGGCATGGGCAGGACATGTAATGAGGAGGGAAGATAACCGATGGTCATTAAGGGTTACGGACTGGATCCCAAGGGAAGGGAAGCGTAGCAGGGGACGGCAGAAAGTTAGGTGGGCGGATGAGATTAAGAAGTTTGCAGGGACGGCATGGCCACAATTAGTACATGACCGGGGTTGTTGGAGAAGTATGGGAGAGGCCTGATGATTCTATTTCTATTCTATTCTATTCTATTCATGATGATTCTACTTTCTTGCGTTGTGGAATGCAAACGTAGCGACTGGCAGTGGCGTAGCAACAGGGGGGGGGGGCGGGGGGCCGTGGGCCCCGGGTGCAAGGGGCCAGTGGGGGGGGGGGGGAGGTCATATACGCCCCAAGACATCCCTCTTTCCGCCGGCTTGACTGGGCGCAAATTGCAAAGAATGCTCCGGCATCCAGTTGCCCGAGCTCATGCACACGATGCGTTGCGCCGCAGAATTGTCGGCTGCAGCTCTATCAACACCCCACGAAATAATTGCACGAATGTGCGGGCTAAAAAACTAATTCGCGAAATGGTCGCTAAACTACTCGCCTTAGCGGAACATTTCATGTGGGGTGCGCTCGCGCTGTGCGTTCATGTTGGGAGCAGGAGTCGCTAAACATACAGTGAGGCGTTGTAAGGCGTTGGGGCTCCTGGGTCCCTCTTCCGTTCAGAACGCGCAGCGAAGACGAACAAAGACAGCAGCAAGAGGGCGTTCAACCAGCGCGCCCGGCGCTCGCGTATACGACGAAGCGTTCGTTGAGAGCGACGTTGCATAAGTGGGGCCGTCAAAAGTCGCGAATGGGATTCTCTGGATCGTCTACAGACTCGGTTCGGCCGAAGAGTTTGGCGGCGTATGACTCGACAGGCTGTAGTCGCGGGCCCGCCGCGATGTCCGGCTCTCTTTTACTTCCCTTTTCCCGCTCGCTCCGAGAAGCCGCTGCGAAACCTGCCGTTATGTTTTACGCTTTCCTTCTTACCCTCGAAAGTTTCAGAAAACTGTTGTGTGACTTCATGTCACAAGTACAATGTCTGTATCAGCTGCGCAGAATTTTATAAAAAGAAAGGTGAATTTTGTAAGGATATTTCCCGATCGAGATTCTATGAAGTTGTCTTTTTGTGATTACTAGGAACTCGGTAGCGCGAAAAATATGGCAGATAAGTAATAACCATATCCTTAATAATCCAGTAATTAGTACTTATAGAGGAAGCACTTCAATTCGAGAATTGAGGACGCAAAGTCATATTATTAACTCAACAAAAACTTCTTAAACAATATCGTTTTGGGTGCTACAACCTACAGTACTTTGGCACTGCGGGCGGCGCCCAGTATGGCAGCAGCGGAAGAACTATGAAATAGTGGACCAGTGACGTTGATCTCTTAATCCTCTCGATTGTGAGTGCAGACCAACAGTAGTGCAAGCTTTCGCTGGCACAGGCTTCATCGCGGCCTTTTCTTTCTTTTTTTATGGTGACGCCAAGAATCGACGCGAAGCGTGCTCTATTCTGTTCTCAATCTTGCGGTGGTTCCGCAGCTCGGATAATCACGTTTGTCCGTATAGCAGCAAATGAAAACAAAGCTTTATTGATCAGAATGAAGAGAACTCGTAATTGCCATAGCATTGGCGCCCGCGCTGTGGAGAGGCAGGTAGCGTTTTCTAATAGGGTGGGGAGATCAGCGTCCCTGGCAAACAATTTAATTTTCGTTTTCGTTCAGGGCTGCCCACAGACAAAATACTGCGTGCCATAGTACCTACGACGATTTTTGGGAAGTTGTTGTTGGGCAAGATATGAATGTCGGGCTTAAATTTTGCAAAAGCAATATTGCCGCTAAAATTATAATTAAAACTTTATTATAAAGATAATTTTTGTTACTTGTGACGTGAGTGATATTTTCCACGATGTCGCATTTGTATTGGCTGCCAAGCCTTACAGTCTGACAGAAGATGTGCACATGGGCTTATCACACGTTATCAGTGCAGCACCCTGTGTTATTTGGCGCAGGAAAAACAGCGTGTATATTTTCTGCATTTGCGATCTCGGGAAAGAAAGCGAAGGAGAGGGGGACCCGGGGAACGTGCGCGGTATCCTAGGTGGTTGTACTGGAGCTGAAACCCGGAAATTGTCGATATCCTCGCCTTCCTTGACTACATCAGGGGGGGGGGGCAGAAGACCTATGGGCCCCGCGTGCCAGACGACCTAGCTACGCCACTGGCGACTGGCAATATGTCAAGCTGCGACATCGTGTCCCTCTGCAAGCCAGTAGACGAGCGGACTGGCTGCAGCGCATCGGACTGCCGCTGCCGATCGGCGCCAGGATTTGCGCGATTGCGGCCGTCACTTTACAGCGGAAGATTACTAACGCAATAGCGTTGTAGGATTTGGAGTCGCGTTTGTAGGACGATCGGAGGAACTTAGGGCGACAGGACTAGGTGAGCAGGGTTTATTTACATAATTTATAGTTAAAACAAGACATACATCGACAGTCTAGCGCGACTCCCAAATGGAGCCCGCAAGACGAAGCATACAGCAAACGAGCACACAGCTCACGAGTACATTTCGAGCACGACAACGAGCACGACCCTAGCAGCCGACAACAGCCGCTTATAACCACTCTGTTCGACGTCATCGTAGAAAGTCCTCGTGGTCGCCTTTGAGAGAAGGGGGTAGGGGTTTTACACGCGCACATGCTGCACAGGTTTCAGTGCTCTCTCCGAGGGCAGACGACCTTTGCAGCGCAGTCGTCGTGGTATGCATTGTCCTGCGTCCCCGTAGTCAGGTGGTCACGCCCGACCCCAGCCGGCGCCTCTAAATTCCAGAGAGGACCTCGCACCGCGGCCTCCGCCGCTGCACATTGTCTGGTGTCTCGAAAAGCACATGGGGAGGTTCCGCCAATTACCTCCCCTTGAGAACTCCCCTCAGCTGACCCCTCGCCGCGTGGCTGCCGGTTATCCGCAGTTCTCTGAAGTGCGCCACCACCCCGGTTGGATGGACACACGTGAAGCGGGCTGAAATAACTTGCACGTTGCCACCTTGGCAGGCCATTGCTAACAGCGTTTCGCGAGTCCGGTATTAGGGTAAACGCAAGCGCAAGGGGACAGGGCATGGTCGTGTCCCCTTGCGTGTCGTTTCAGGGGATGAAAAGAAGCGCAAATGTGAATGGTCTGGTGGCATATAGCTCAACCACACACAGTAGCAGTAACAAAAAGGTACTCTTCTTTGCTGCTGGTGTAAATTTTTCGCAGGAATGTAATCGTTAACACGTTGTTTTTGTGAATGTTTAAAATGTTTTAATCTTGGTTATTAGCTCTTTCTTTGGCAGGTTAAGCTCTGCGCCAACGGGTGGCTGGACCATGGAGACCGATCAGGCAGCTCACGTACGTCTACGCTTCATAAGCTTGAGTTTATGCCATCACCGTTCCGTCGAAACGTTCTGCTAGTGTGTGATTACCTGAATACCAGACACGTTCGGCGCTACGACAGAATCCTCGCAACGCACGCTGCTTCGATAGCTCTCAGTTGGGGTTGACGGCCAAGCCGCTAGCGTATACGTTTCGCGCGGGCGGGGGCGCGCTCTAAAACAACCGGAAGTGGACGATGTGACGTCGCATCGTGACGCAGAACCAGTGAAGGCGGAGCTTAGCCCCGATCGCTCGGCGAACGAGTTGAGGAGGAAAAGCATGGCTAGGGAGGAGGGTAACTTGTAATCGCTTGTAGCTCCATTAATACGTAACCCTTCGCTTAAATTGTGGTGCGAATGTTCTACTTAAGCTGTGCCCTACACACTAAACATTTTAACACCCTTAAGGGTGTAAATCAGTTTGTCGCCAGACGAACACCCTAAGGGTGCTGTTGTCTACACCCTACAGTTGGGGTGCCACTATAGCACCCTAAAGGAAGGGTGTCCAGCAAAATAAATTTAGGGTGTAAGGGTGCTCGTCCAAATTAACACCCATCTGTGTGGGTGTTGGAAGGGTGTACACCCTTTTATTTCTAGCATGTATGGAAGGCAGATTCGGCAGTACACGCCTTCAATTACTACTATGTACAGCGATCCTCGCGCAACTATTGCGTGTGCCAGAAGGTTCAAGTTCGGCTACCAAACGCACTGTCGAACAGCCGGCCTTGAAGCTTCGATGGGCATACACAACACCTATACGTGTGGATCACATTACATATTAGTAATTCATGGTGTATATTGGAAAACCTGTCTTCGCTGCACAAATACAACCTAGCAAACTTGACACTTTTGAGCATGTATATCAACACCAAGGTTATCACGATTTCCATATCCAAATAATATGCAACACAGACTGGTAAGATATATGCTGCATTTTCAAGAAAACGCAAATATATTTATTGCATGCTGCAATACAGAGTACAACATATACATAAATCACATGAAATATAAACATGCACAATCACCAAACACATCGGTAAGTACAAGAACATGTACATTCCCCACAAAGGTACCTAAAATATATGTATTGATCAAATCTGTTATTAGAGAAGAAACTATGTATAGCGGCACTGAAAGAGCCTGGGTTGATTCGCAGTGTTTTGGGCCACATAAAGGAATAAATTTTTAGTATTAGGCTCCAGTGAAAGAAAATTCAAGTTTTGATGCCTTAAAAAAAGGCATATTGCAAAGGTGAATTAGGGAAGCAATTGAAATGCAGAGCAAACGCACAAGAAAGGCACATGTTATTTTGTACACTAATGTAAGCGCAAAGCATTATGAAAAGTTTGGAAAGTCGATGTAAAGCATAACTGGCCAACATTTTTCAGACTGAAACAATACTTTCCAAGCATAGACATGCTTTAAGTGAGGTTTATGCCAGAAGCCTTATTGCTAATTTTCTATTTCCAACAAGATTACTTGAGCACAAAAAATACGTAGAATTTTTTAGTGCCTACATAGTTTGTCCTCTTTTGTGAAACGAGAGTTCTCTGGGCTAAAGGTGCTGTGTAGCGGTTTTTCTAACTACAATACCAGTTTCTATAAATTTTTGTTTTGTAACTCTAAGGCACTGGTACATATACAATATGTAGTTTGAAAATAGGTTCTTTTCTTACTATAAATCAAAAGAGTGCATATTCCACATCTACTAGTGCCTGGGTGCAAAGTGCAGTAGGAGGCCTGATAAAAACAAACCACTGTTGATTAAACGATTTTGCTGAGCACAAAATGTGGACAGTGTTTTAAAATACATAGTAAATTTCTAAATTATTTGCACTTAGATGCAGTAATTCAAGATTAAGGCATGCTATAGCATGTGAGCATGCAAATTTGCAAATATGGTTTAATAAATTAGCCATACTCTGGTTACTAAAAGAACACAGGCATAGGCAGTCATGCAAAAGTTCAAGTTAAATATCACACTGTTAACATTTGCCAGCAAATGGCCGTATCAAACATTATAACTATACTGAACAAGGGTAGTTTCTTGGGATAGTTTGCAATTAATGAGATAAAATTACGTACAGCTTGAATGACAAGAACTGCGAGAGATGACAGACTGCGCTGACTTCCAACAATATTTAATTATGTTGCCACATCATGTGTATTTGTACAAAAGCGGGCATGCGCAGAATATGAGTCACAAGGGGTGTCTAACAGCAAGTGACTGTACCAAGAACATCGCCCTTTGAAAGAAATAAACATTATAATTTCTATCTGTTGAGATACAAGACTTCACTAGGAGTCAGCACGATAGAGGGGTTACTAACGCACACACTAACCAGTTTTCTAGTGAAATCTGCTTCTATAGTTTCCCGGATGACCTGTGTCTTGCTAAAGCTTCCGTACCTTCAAAGAGGGGCACGCAGCCGCAGTCCCAGCAATGGATGCCGAAGTGGCCTTGAATAGTGTTATGGACGTTGTTATCGTGCTCTCCTAAATGATTGTTTAGGCGCCTGCCTGTCTGTCCAACAAAGTCAAATGAGATATTGTAAAGCTTTGCCTCCTTAACAGCCTCAATAAATCTTGCTCACACGAGATGCAACATAGCGTTGCTGCACAGGCTGATTGCCTTTCTTGGGTTGGCTACCCTTTGGCCTTAATTTCAGGCATAGCGGAACAGCTTCTGAAGTGCACAAAACATGATGAGCGCGCTCGGTCAAGGAACCAGCCGGTTGAAAGACACAGGTTTGCAGTGCTACCGTATGTTCATGATGTCTCCCATAGGCTAAAAAAGATTAGGGAACCTACAGAAATCGCAGTCCTTTTCTCAGCCCCGGAAAAGCTGGCAAGGCTCTGTAAGTGTGTAAACGCGCCTGAATCACGTCAGAGTTGTTGCTCTGCCGGGCACAGAAAACGTTTTGCGATGTGTGCAACGAATGTGGTTTCCCAAATTCCCATTTTGAGGCAGTAAATATATTGGACAGATAGGCAGGTGCCTAAATGATCGTTTAAGAGAGCACTATAACAACGTCAATAACACTGTTCAAGGCCACTTGGGCATTCATTGCCGGGACTGCGGCTGCATGCCCCTCTTTAAGATACGGAAGTTTCAGCGAGACACAGCTCACCCGGTAAATTATTGAAGCTCATTTCACCAGAAAACTGGGTAGTGTGTGCGTTAGTGGCCCCTCTATCACGCTGACCCCTAGTGAAATTTTGTATCTAAACAGATAGAAATTGTGATGTTTTTTTTTTTCAAGTGACCATGTTCTTTTTACAATGACTTGCTGTTAGAACACCCCTTGCGACTGGCTTTCATTTTCTGCGCATGACCCCTCTGTGTATACACACACGATGTGGCAACGCAATAAAATATTGTTGAAAGTCAGTGGAGTGTGTCTCTCGCAGTCCTTGTCCTTCACGCTGTACGTCATTTTTTATACTGAACAGCCAATATTGATTCAAAATTAGAATATAGTACACATCTGAGCTGCAAAAATGCAAGTGATGCAGCAAATGGCCTTTAGCTTTCCAAAAGAAAAAAAAATGTTCACGGTTAACCACGAGGTGCAGGGACTCCATTCTCTGAGCATCTTGACCAATAAATGCAGCGCATGGCATTGCTGGAATCTTGCATCCTGCATTAGCAAAATAAGAAGAGAATCATGAGAATTCAGCCCATGCAATTACACACATACTTTGCGGAAAAATGATAATTAATGTGACTGGGCAGAATGCACCGCTCAGGCAACTGGGCAAGACAAGTGAAAGGTAGGAGAAGTTTCTATTTTGCAAATTAAGGAATTGCATGTTACTGTGAATGCTGAACCACTATGTCATTGTGAACACAAGGTACATACAGCAGCAAAAACATAAATTTACAGTAGCCTTTTCACCATAGAAAATAAGAGTGAATAAAGTTTTAAGACTACCAATGACATCTCTCAACAACAGACATTTGTCCAAGATTGTGTATGTGACCTTAATACAAAATTGACATTATGAAATCTGCAATATATCTGCATTACACTTTATAAGTACTGCAGGTGAGAAGCTTACGGGATATGGCACATTAAGAGTTAAATGCACAAGGCATTAAAAAATGACTGTTTTTACACAACATTATTACACTAGGAGACAAAGAGAACTGTTTTACAGAGTGTGCACACAAAATGAAAATGAGGGAATCCCCACTGGCATTCTCATTTGCCCTGAAATACATGCATCCAGCCCAACAATATCCAACTCTACAATGCAGTTTATTAGACACTTTCTGCATCCTAAAATTTATCGTGTATTTCTTATTTATTAATTTAGTAAGAATGGGCATTTTGGCATACTTTCCTCGAAAATTTAGCATGTGTGATCAACTATTTTTCTTAGAGCACGCCCCCTTTTTTCAATGGGTTAGCTTGGCAATGCACTGACAAGTAGTATTCCCTTATTTAAACTTATGATCCTTCCTCATGCTCCCACTTCATGCTCTAAACTGTGATGCCACTCCGATGCAGTTTATGTTAATCTGTGACTATTTACATGGTCCTTCTTTCTGTAGCCTCTCAACTAGAGCCTGAAATTTCTTGTCTCCTAGAACAATCGTTTTTCTTGCCCAAAACATATTGCACGGTTACCCCTCATAGGGGGTGGGGGGGTGTACTGTATATGAGTTTTCACATATTCAATGAACCTCAGAGACACAACCATTTCTCATCCTGTGTTGCTACTACCCGCATGAGTCACAATGGTTGTAAATTGGCTACCTGCCCTCTCTCGCTTAAAAGTACATTTTGCATGTGGAAAATAACCACAAGCATCACATTTCATTGAATGAGTGCTCCTGTGCATGTTTTTTTTTTCCGTCCTGTAATGGCTAAGTTCAACATGGTCAAGTTGTTTGAACACTGTCTAGCCTCAACCAATACTTTGTGTAGTTTCAAAATTATGATACATTCATTTTTCAAAACTTGTCCCAAATTCAGCAAGAGACATTTTCATGATGCAAATGAGGTATGGTTGTGCTCAGAGACTATGATAGGCCTGCTATATCCTGCAAAACTATGTGAAATGAAATATGCTTGCAATTTTCGTGAGCAGCTAGCTCAGTACAATTAGGCACATTACCTGCGGAAACGTTTCTTTAACGCTCTCGAGAGGTCCTGGTTTCTTATAATTTCTTCAAATCCCTTGCAGTCTAGATTGCAATCCGGTGCATTTTGATTTTGATATTGTATTCAAAATAAAAACAGCTGAAATTTCAAGGTTTTTATAATTATATGGGAATAAATTAACGGTAGAAGAGTGTAATGCAATGAGCAAATAACAAGCTCATTGCAGAGAGTAAACAAATATTCCTTTCCTGCAAATAAATTGGTAGCAGGAAGGTCATACGAAATTAGCAGTGAATGCACAATAAAGAATATGATGCTACAATGCCCCGGCATTCTGTGAATATTCTTGCACAAAGAAAATCCTCATTATGAAAGACCATCAAGAAAATGCAAATGTATACTTTGGATCAGCAGTCATACCTGCAGTATGGACTGTACCATCGGCAATATTTACAACCACACACAACTGCACATCATATCAAGCTTAGGCGGCCAAGGAGCCTGAGTTTTAAATTATAACTTGACTTATTATATTACACTACACAACTATATCTACTTACAATGTTGTCTTCTCAACCGCTTTCAAGAAGACATTAACCATCTGTCTGAAGGCGAACGCAAGTGGCTTGCTCTTGATGGGGGGCGCCAAGGCTGGGCATTGTGAAATTGCTGCTACCATCTGCATGACCTGCGAGAAACGACGCTCTAAGTACAAGATAAACAAATGCTATTAGAGCAAAAGACAAGATCATTGGCAATGAGCCTCGTTTTGGTTTGAACGAGAAAAGCCAAGAATATGGACTTTGTGCTGCTTACTGAAGAAGCAAGCCTCCTTCCAGATGTTGCAGTCATGCATTAAGATTGTCACACAGCTGCATGCTTGTATGCTGCTGTCGCCAGTACGCCAGTATGCTTTGAAGTTTATTATTTCAAGTTAAATTGATTATTGTGTTTTCTTGCCAATTCTTGGCAAACAGACCAGCAATGAAATAGCTCACTTACACACATACTCCCTTTTGAGGAGAGAATTCACACACACGCACGCATGCATGGGCGCACACACACACACACGCACACACATGCTTCTACAATATGAGCAGCTTCCTGTGCTTGACACACATACATTTTTTTTTATCCTGTGTCACTCCTACTGCTAAGGCATAAAAAATCCTTTGTGTTACCAACCCCAAACTCCTCAACCTACACCACCAGCTTAAACACTTTCTCGAGAGCCAGGACAAGCCTTCTAGCTTCCCCAGTGCTCCAAACTGTAGTTACGAATTTCAATAGGGCTATAGGCGACAGCTCTCGAAGGGCATGCAAATTACTCGGAGACCTAAAGCTTGTATATGATACCTCTAAAGCACAACGCTTCAAATTTTCAAAATTCATTAAAGCTCCTGAAGACAATTGCTATATACGTAGAACGTCTCGAATAACCTGCCGCTAACAATTTCAGCGGTTGTCTGCATCAAAAGAAATGTGGGCTAATGGGAAATCCACGTCTTTAAAACACACTACCAGATTTCTTAATCATTTATTTATGCTCTGGATGTACCGTTCCTTTCACAATAAAAAGCAAGGCTGTTGATTTATCAGTGCATGGGAGGAAAAAGGACGAAGCGTATACTTGGCGCCTTCCCACTGGTCCTCCCGAGAAACGGCGCCTCTACAGCAGTTGTCCAGGGTGGCTTGAAACCAAACTCGGCTTTCAGGCGGGAACATTCGCTGCACCAAATCGGAAGAGTTTAATTGCGAGTAAAACTCTACCGGCCTCATGCACTACACACGCACGCACACAAAACGCACCCACACGCACACACAAGTATACGCACTCTCAAAGCGCAGACACAAAAGCGCGCACGCGCACATTGATGAACACAAACAAGCACACATACATGCATGCAGGCAGACACGCTAACACGTGCACGCACACACAGCGACCCACAGACAACACACTCACAAAACACGTACGCACTAGACACGCGCAAACACGCCGGCCCATACAAACCGGCATGTACTGAACGCGCGCGCGCACGCACGCGCGCGCACACACACACACACACACACACACACACACAGCGAGCCGAGCGCACCCACGCACACACACACAAAGCGAGCTGAGCTGAGCGCACACACGCACGCACGCACACACAAATCAAGCCGAGCGCGAGCACGCGCACACGCACAGACAAAGCGAGCCGAAAAAATGCTGAAGGCGTCCGGCAAGCAGCAACAGCAGCACGCGACCGCATCAGGGAGAACCAATACCGCGCCGGTTCCTTCGAAAGGTGGCTAGGCCAGTCCTTTTTCTACGCGACGCAAAAGTGGTCGACCACATTTAACTGAAGTGCGAACGACCGTATTACAAGCAGCCGCGCTGAACGCACAAGAGAATCACATCAATGAACGTTCAAGCGCTGAGAAACAAAGCGTAACTATGCAGGCGCACCACGCCCGATGTAGATTTGACAAACATTAGTCACACGGGACGCGATCGAGGTAGTTAACTTGCTCTAGTAGGAGTGCAGCTGCTCTTGCTCTTACATTAGCGAATTATGAATTATGCTACGAGATCACAGTGAGATATTTCTAAAGCGAACAAAACAAATACCAAATAAACGGGCACTTGCCTGAAAGTTTCCATCATGCCAGTACTACCGACCGGGCACGTTGCAACTTCTCGTTTCAGCCTTCGTGGATCCATCTTCCAGTGCGTACGAACGCTTTGGTTTGAAGTGGGGCACGAGTAATACACAAAGCATGGGCCACATCTTTTTCTACCCCGCGCGCAAAACTTATCACACGTTTAAAATTACTTCGCACAGCGCGCGACGCGAACGCACGCGAAAACGAGCATGATGGCGCAGCTTCCGCCTTCCCGTCCTGCCGCGCGCCGAAGTGATGATACAGCGTCGGCCGTCACTTCCGGTCGCTTTTCATTGGGCATGGGGTGGCCGCGCAAATTGAACGTTTATTCTGACAGGTTTGCTTGCTCGCATGGCCGCCTGTTTGCTGCTGCTTCGTTGTGGTCTCTAACTAGAGCGGTGAGGCGGGTAGTTACTACTACGTTTCGTGCGGGGCATTTTATTTTGGGGTGGGGGGCGCAGTCTGTGCTGCATCACTGAGGGTACAGTACACAAATCGGGACCGTGAGCGAGACGATCGGCGCTCTTCTGCTGGTGCGATTAGATTATTCGCTGCATCCGAACGAAGCAACTTTGCGAGGTCACAGCGTAGTTTCAGCGATATCATGGCTCGATAAAGACGCTCACATCTTGGTCGTGCGACAGCGACGCGTAAACATTCATGAGGAGACTGAAGACTGCGTTTGCAAGTGCGTATGCTCTGGATAAGAAATTACAGCTTTGACGACACCAGCCCTTAATATATAGGCTCAGCCTTACAAGCTGTATTTGAGGATGCACTTAGAAAGCAGATCAGTAGCTTAGTAAGCCTCTGAATGAATTAGGCAAGGTACGTGGAAATTCGGGTTTGAGAACTTCCAACGTGATCTCGCCTCTATAAGTCTTCTTTATGGATTCACCATGCAAATTGTATGTTGATGCCATTGTACAGCAGAGGCTCGTCCAACAGCACGTCCCTGTTTGTTCAGCAATGTATCCAAACAGCTTCTTCCATTTCACCACTTTTTGTTGGGCTATTAAGGGCACCGAAATATTAGTGCAGAATTGCGCAAGTTGCTCTCGTGTTTTCGCTCTGCTACTGCAGTTTTTCTAGAAGTGTTTAATTGCATGTTAATATTCCTGTGAGCACGAAAAATAATGATAATGGAATTGTAAGTGAAAGGGCGTTCTTTTTCTGGATGATACATTTTTGGAGTGGCCGTCATGCCAGTAACATCAGAATCCTTGAAGAAATATCGACAGTCACTTAGGAATGGGAAAACTTAATCGCTTCACGCATCTACACTTGCAATTGTCACGTGACCATAATACGTTAGTTCATACATTGTCACGTGTTCTTCACAATACTACCTTAATCTCCCGTAATCCACCGTGCTATAGTTTGTACGAACCTTAATGCAATTTATTCCACCCTTATTCACATTATTTCACATTATTTACCCATAATTGCTCATACTTAACGTTGTTGTATTTACTACCTTCTGTATCACTACTGACGTCATACAAGACGGTGATGACTTCACATTTTATTTATTTATTATATACATTCAAGGCCTAGTAGGCACAACAGAAAGAAGTGGTGAAAATATGCAATAATTGCAATGCAGCGCAAAAATAGAAAATCAAACCATAAGATAATTTGAACGGTGACCTTGAATTAGTGGTGTCACAAATTGAGACTGTTGAGGCGGGAAGGCGGTTGCATTCAGTGGCTGTTCTTGGCAAAAAGGAAGAATGGCACATCAATTTTGTGTTGATGGTCGATGCGAGACGAGAACTTGGTGTGGTGAAAAGATTTTCTTTACGGGAAGGGTTAAATTAGCATATTCTATGAAAAAGACAGAGACGAAAGTATTTGCGACGTAACCAAAGGTCAGGTTCACCTAATGTTCTTTTCATGGACGTGAAGCTAGAATGAAGTGAATAATTTGAGAGAATAAAACGGGCGGCGCGGTTCTGAATGCTTTCTGAATGCTTTCAAGGGAAATGACAAGATTGGCATGAGCAGGGTCCCGTATGGATTGTTACTGCGGAGAACGCCACCTTTCCTACCTGAAAGGCCATGAAACGCTTTCGCATTAAAAATGCAATACATACACACATTGCTCAATGCGTGGACGTGTACACGTTACTCAGATTTATGCATCAATACGTTCAACACCCTTCAGGCGTCGAATTAACACCCTTCTTTGAGCAAAGTCACACCTTATGTGTGGTATCCACCCTTGTGATAGGGTGCTTTGGCCGAAAAGGGTGCTAAAAGGGTGTGGACATGGGTGTAAATGCCGGAAGCACCCCTATTAACACCCATAAGGGTGTAAAAATGTTTAGTGTGTACGCGTCTACAAAATTTGTCCGAACCGTTTCAGGGGCCCTTTAAAAGAAGTCGAATGATTATTTGATATACCGAATATTCGCACGTCTCTATGGTATCCCTGCACTACAGCATATATCCTGGTATTGAAGGACGCAGATCGTGCGCGGTGGCGACCACACATTATGCACCTTCCGTTATTTTCAGGTCACGTGCGCAAAGAAACCGCAATGAATATATAATTATTTTTTCGTTCGCACGATTTTTTTTGCACCTCCTGCATTTAGAGAACCTCCACCGTGAGACGTGCCCCTGCTATAAGCCTGAGGCGAGCACGTTCTAAACGCGCGCTGATCGCGTGCGCTGCAGTAACCAGAGGAACGAAGATAACCATGCGGCAGTCACGAAAACGCGAGCGTGCGGCGGTAGCAAACCAGTGGCAATTTGCACCACACAGGCGAACCTGAAGCGGCGGTAATCATCTCTATACATGCAACACGAACTAAAGACGCACGCACACGCTTCGCTTGACTGCACTATGCTGACAAAGCGAGCCAGTCACGTGAGCAGAGGGCCCCCGCGCTCGAAAACCATGGAGTGCAGTAGCGTACGCATGGAGCATCCAAATGAGAAGCACATAACGAATCCGTGCCAATTTTAGGTACGAACAATTAAGGCCGGGATAGTAGAGTGAGATCTTACGGGAATGACTTACTCGTTACAATACTATGGGGTTTCACGTGCCCGAACCAAGGTATGATTATGAAGCACGCCGTGTACAGTGAGGGACTGCGGATTAATTTTGACCACCTGGGGGTTACTGTGCCGTGCGCGCAATGCACCGGGACACGGGCGTTTATGTATTTTGGCCCCCATCGAAATGCGTGCGCGCCGCGGTCGGGATTCGATCCCGCGCCCTCGGGCATAGCAGCGCAACGCCAAAGTCACTGTAGGTATACGCCACTACAGCGGGTACGAGCAGCGAGTTCAAAAGGCGCAGTAAGGGAGCATCGCGGTCATATTACCTTCTTGGTCCCGGTGTGCTGACGGAAATCCCCGAAACGCACGTGATGCTTGTGCCCCGGATAATACGAACTGCAATACCTCTGCACACATACCTCCGAGATAATAGATTAACAAGATGCTGGTTTTATCACAACGCATGCTAGGAATTTCGTTGAGGTTGACCAATCAGCACGAGGCACAAAGATACTACCACTATGCAGAGCACTATATAAGTGCTAATCTAGCCGAAAAATAACCCAGGAAGCAAAAAATCATAGCACGTTGTCAAACAGTAAGGGAGAGTGATATCATATACCAAGAAATTGACAAAAGTGTACAATTTATCCGATGTCTAATACACATGACGTTATGAACTGTTTCATCTGTTGGGTAGAGTTGAACCTTTAATAAAATTGGACGGTATTAAACAAAAAAAAGAACAAGTCTTTCTTTTTTTTTTCGTATTCAGTGCACCTAGCGGAAGAACAATCTTCGTGTAGCGCAAAAGACGCGCTTTATTGGCGTCAGCAGGTTCAAAGGGACCCTAAAGGAATATATTAGGTCGAGATCGATAGGTTACCTGTCTAGAAATCTAACATCGTTTCCTGTGAGCCAATATGCGACTTTGTTGCGTAGAAAAATTGCAACCGAAAGCACCGCTGCTGCTCCTGAATTTCCATCGCCCGCGCCCAAATTTGAGGACTTGTATTCCCCAGGTCACTTTCTCTCCTCTGCCGCTTTATGTGAATCAGCCACTGCCGATGCAGTGTCAGCCCTCTGCTCGCATCAACGGCGTTCCACGAACCGTCCCCGCCTCGACTCAATTCGCTTGTCCACATCTCGTCTCCTACTCTGTGCTTGCCAGCGGCACCAGCAGCACGAAACAATAACGGTGACGTCACACGAGGGAAATACGTACTATATAGCCCACAACAGGCGGCGCCACTACGATTTTCGTCTTTTTTTTTTTGTCATTTTTCTCGCTTACAAAAGCTCTGTTCTAGCTACGAATGACGAATTCGTTATTACACAAGCCTAATCTTTCAATGTAGCTCGACTCAATATTTCCCTTTAGTGACTTTTTTTAAGACAGCTGCCAAATAAAAGTTTACACAAAATGTCGAAGAAAAACTTTTTTTTTCCTATTAGAATTATGAGACGATTCATGCCTTACGACGCATATTTGCCGCGAACTATTGTTTACCAAGGAAGGCTGCGTCCTTGTTAACACGCGCGGACACCTCAGTTCATTATTAGTTTTCGATTAACCGTCCGCGCGCTTTTCGTATAGCACGCTTTTCTCATTGCAGTCGCGTTTGCGCGAATCGCGCAAGTGACGCTATATAAGCATCATCTCTCAAGCGAAACACGTTCGGATTATTTATTATTCCGCCGTACGGTCCAGCAGTAAATCCACACAATTTAAATAAACGGTTGGTGCATCGAACTAACTGGTGGAAAGAGAGAAAGCGAGACTGTTCGCGCGAGCTCTCATCCTACGGTCGCGAGCTCCCTTTACATTTCACGGAAAGTTGAAACTCGGGTGTCTAGATGTCTTTTTTTTTTTTTTTTTTTTTTGAAACTCCACTTGCACTTCCTTTATCCTCGCTGACTGCGCGCACGTTTCCGCAGTGAGCGCCTCCGTTCTTTCCGAACTGGATGGTGGGAGCCAACACAGGCGACGTTCGTCAGATCCCGTATAGTTCGAGTTTGTATATGCAACGAGAAAACGGCCGTACAGAAAACCGACGTCGTTTCAGCACCGAATACATCAATAATGTGACCGCAAACAGGAAGAAACGCATTGTAAAGCACGCACGTTTTGCGGACGTCAAAGGCACCATTAAATATTACTGAGCAACGAAAAACCGCAGTGGATCGTCCCGTATGTTGCGCCGACTCATGAAGGGGCGACGATGCCCCTTGGAGAGGTGTTCGAAACCTGCTGCTGCCGTAGGTGGTGGTCTCGCGTCGTTGCGCGCAGGGAGCGTTAGAGTTGCGCAACCACTCCGATTTCGGAATTGCAGAGGGCGTGGGAGTGGCAGCGCAAGAGGAAATACGAGGGCTCTATAGATGTGCTTGCTGTATACCTTACTTCAACACCGCTCGCATATTGAAATGTATTGCTGCCAGCACGCGGCACTGAACGTGTATAGCGTCGCGCAAACTTTCATAACGTCGTACATGGAAGCACGGGGGCGTACATTCAATATAAGCCACTAAGGAGTACCGTGAACTTTTTTGCTTTCTTTGTTCCCGTTTTTGCTTTCTTCTACATGATCTCTATCTACAGAAAGGTACCGTGTGCTTAGCATTTCCGCCCATCATAATGCATGCGCGTGCGACCTTACGGGATCGGTTTTCCTTTGTTGAACGCTTATATGCGTTAAAGCATGTTCTGCCAAGGCGAGAACAGCGAACCCCCACATCGCCCCACTTCAACCAACCCAAAAACCAAACCAATAAACAAAAAGTTTAACAGGATTCGTTCGGCACGAATGAATCCCGTTAGATCAGATTCCTGTCAGAATCAGAATCATGTTAGATCAGATCCTGTTAGATCAGATCAGTTAGATTCAGATCGAAGTGCGAGGCAGCGCTCTGAATCAAAGTGCCCACGCGAGGCGCTTGTACGAGAAGAGACACCTCGAGGCCGTGCTGCCACACATCGTTGTCTTCCAGCGAAAGCGTAATTGCAAGGTGTGCGCACCTTGCCATTGAAAAGACCGCGCGCGGGCGACATCGCATTCTTCTTTTTTTTTTTGGCGGGGGGGGGGGGAGACACGACGTTTCCCTTGCTTGTTTGTTGTGAAGTTGTGTTAAAATCTATTTTCCTGAACAACTGGCAGGGTATCAAAACTTAAAATGTCGAATGTAAGAAAGGAGTGTAATAAACAGAGCGAAGACGAAACACCACGAAGGCACGACACATGTAGACTTAACGAAGCGATGAACAAAACACAACAAAACGAAGGACAGACTTCGGGGAGGGGCCGGCCGGTCACGGGAACACTATAAAAGGTACCGCGAACAAAGCAGTCGTCTGAGTCTGCAAAACGAATACTCGCCAGGTGTGCGCCGATTTCCGTACGCGAAATTCTTTATAATTCGCTTTAAGCTTCGACTGTGGTTCTCGTGCCACATTACTGACACTAGAGAATAGCGCATCCAAGCATCAATAGCATGTCTTTCGGTGTGTTGTCTCTTTCATGCCTAGTTTGCGATGTTCCCGATATCCGCGCTATAGTCGAAAATTTAATCGCGCTTCCCAGCAAGGTAAACGTATCTAAAAATCATCGAGCGCATGTCTTCGTAGATTCAACAAGTTTCATATACCTTTCGATGAAATTTCCTCTATAGCTTGCGACCAGAAACTTCAAACGCCATTCGACACCTGGACCCTCAAAAACCGTTACTCTTTTCATGTCTCCGTGCCTCTGCTCTTTCCGCCCTTGCATGTATAGGCGGCCTGAAAGGCACTTAGTACGAGTGCAGCTAAGGCTTACTGTACATAACCACGGTATAGCCTGTTTCACATGCAAGCGAAAATGCTCGCGAATCCTGCCGCCGCGCCGCAGAAATTTGTTTCGAGCGGCGGCGGCGGCGGCACTAGCGGCGGGAGCGGCGAGGTTCGGGCAGTTGGAATTCCGTCGCAGCGGCAGAGCGGCAGCACCGCTTCCGGACAGCCCGCCTCAACACGTGACCAGTGGAGGACTAGTGCGGGAAAGCCTGCGCATAGGACGATGTTTATTTACTTGCTACACGTGGTAGGGGCAACATGCCAAGAGAGCTTTTCAACGAATTGCTAATTGCTAAGCGCGGGATATGTATTTATGAAATAAAGATTTGAGAGGCAGGGACACAGCAATGCTTATGTTTGTAGTCGCAAACTACCGAAACTGGCTGAAAGTTCCGTGTTTTTTGCCAGCAACACTGATATTCCCAGCGGCGGAAAACGCGCGGCGTCAATGCAATGTGAAACGAAACCTCGCGAAAAGCTTCGCAGCGCCGCGCCGCTGTTCGCTCCGTTCGCTCAATCGCTTGCATGTGAAACAGGCTTAACGGGGCCAATAGCTGCGGCACTGCGAATGTGCAGAACCCAACTCGTACTTGAGTTCTTTCGTATACGGCAGACGTTCGCGTCCACTTGGAGGAATCGAAGACGAAGCAATCGAAAGACAATGGAAACTAAATTCTGCGGTTTCACGTGGCGAAATCACGATTTCATTATAAGGCACGCCGTAGTGTGGGACTGCTCATTAATTATGACCGCCTGGGGTTCTGTAACGTGAACCCAATGCACGGTACACGGGAATTTCCGTATTTAGCTCCCATCGAAATGCGGCCGCCGCGGCAGGGATTCACTGCCGCGACCTCGATCGTGCTTAGCAGCGCAACGCCAAATCCACTAAAGAACCACGGCGGGATATACAATGTGAATTGTAAGTGAATACATCAGCAGCACGTACCTGTCGATACCGACCTGCGGCGCAGTTACTTAGTCAGCCCATACTCATAAGATTGCACGCATAATGAGAGAGAGAGAGAGAGAAAGAGAGAGAGAAAGAGAGAAGGAAAGGCAGGGAGCATTATGAGCGTGCGCACGCAGCCTAGCGGTTGCTGCTTTGATAACGACCTCTTCTGGTCTATATCTTCCCGGCTGGCTATTAGCTTGCCTTACCATCTAAGCACTAACGTGTGCACATTTCTGGGGGGAGGGAGTATTTCAACTATTATTAATACTCAAGACATATACACGTGTCCCTCTAGGCAACGAAAGAACCTCACTATATAATCACCAGCTTGCAGCGGGCACGGCGGAGTCGAGCGCACACAGGCGGCGTATATCGCGTGATTAATTTGCATGCGAGAGGTGCTCCGAGGCCGCGCGCAGAAACGCGGAAAAGCGGCAGATTTCACACGGTCTGCGAACAGGCGAACGGAAGGCGCATTTCGAACGAGCCGGCGCGTCCTCGCCAACCGGCATACGCACAAGAGGACGAAACCGCGGAGAAGAGCCGAGCGAAATGGCGTCGCAGCCTTTTGTCGCCAGGCGGGGCACTTCGAAAAGAACGTCCCGCGGCGCGCGCAGCTTCAATTTTCCAATCCGGAGGCGCCGCACAGTGCTCGGACCGCCATGCACAAGCGCGCTAACGAGCATGAAAGGATAATGATGATCGCGCACTGAAGGACGCGGGTACGAAAACACGGAAGAAGCAGAGGCAGGAGACTGCAAAGAGGCGTGAATAATGACGTATACAGCCAGCCCTGTTGAGACGTCCATTATTTAGAATATGTGAAGGCACATTATATGAAGAAAAAAAAACATCACTCCAAAACATCGCAACAAAAAAATTCACTCCGACTGGGTATATTACATTCGTTGTATTTTGACGGAAAGGGGAGGATTACAAGGAGAGGAAATGAGGACAAAACTTCCTGTTTCCAAATGTGGAGCCGCAAATTAAGCGCGCCGGAACGTCAGCTCTCGCCCACTTAATATTTACGTTGAATGAATGAATGAATGGATGAATGAATGAATCCTCGCAGATCTCTCTGCAGAAGCGTTCTCGACGGAGGGCACACAAATTCAATAATTCCCTATTTGGCTACACGAACCGGCAAGGAGCGATTCCGATACACAGTCCCTACAGCCTGGTGTTTGGATCGGACTGCTGGTACGATCTGTTGGGAACTCGGCGCTGACGCCCGTGGTTGTACCTGGGTCGCAAGCCCCAAGGGTAGCGTTGGCCTGGCGGCCTGGGGTACAACTGGAAGCATCCGAAGGTCCCGGCAAAGCATGAGTCGACTGGTAACAACGAAACAACTTGTTTATTTTAACATCGCAAAGAGTTGGCGGTCAGGTTGACCGAAGTAGAGAGACGGGAGAGCGCTTTACTCAACAGAAGAAATCGGAGCCCTTCCTTTTGGCGTCCGGGGGCAGCTGTTTTTATACTCTCGCAGTTGAGGGCAAGAAGGAACCCCTCAAAAGACGAGCACGTGAATGTACAATGGGCTAATGGTGACGCACACTGTCGAAGCGCTGCCGTAGCACCATGTCGAGCACGATCTCGTAGCACCCTGTCGTAGCGCTGCCGTAGCACCATGTCGAGCACGATCTCGTAGCACCCTGTCGTAGCGCTGCCGTAGCACCATGTCGAGCACGATCTCGTAGCACCCTGTCGTAGCGCTGCCGTTCGGGCACAATGACTGGAATGAGAGGGTGATCCTTTGCGGTCGCATCGCCGCAGTCGCGCCTGGAAACACCTGCCGATGAGCGTTGCGGCGACGACGATCGGGCCAAAATGTCTGCCGCCCCGCCGCAGTCGCGCCGGCAAAACCACGTGTCGCAGGCGAAACGCAACACTGGAAACGCCACAGCAGGAGTTAAACTCAGTCATGATCGGGAACCACCTGCTCTTCAGCGTGGACTACAAGACGGAGTAACTTGCACTAATGTTATTTTAAAACATCCTTGCTTTATCCTCGTATGTTAAGCTGACCTCAATTCTCATGCTCGCAAACAGGGAGATCGAGAATCAAATAACGAGGCGACGCGCTTATGGCCGCGGAGAAAACCGCAACCAATGGCAGAGCGATGTGGAAAGCGGAAAGACGACGCAATTATCGGGGAGTATACACGCGGAAAGAGTGCAACGTTTCAGCGTAAAAGTTGCCGCACTGCAGTCACCCTAAACCTTCCCACAAGGTCAGGCGTCAGCAGTGTGCTTGCTATATCTCATCAACACTGCTCGTTGTTAGATACGGGACCGTTTCCTGAGCCTACTTCGAGCTCAAAAGACCACATCGAATCGCGCCACAGCTAATTAAGAAGCGCAGAAGCACGAATACCACATTCCAGAGGCGCGGCACGTGCAAACAAGTTGGCGGCCCCCACCTCGTGTGCCGAAGGTGGAGCTATTCACTGCTTGACTCTTCCGTGAAAGTGAAGCGAGAGCCTGGCACTGTTCCAGGTAACTTAGGTCCAACAGGCAAGACGGGTGTAACGCACTGTGAAACCCTGGCAGCGTCGCCCCACCCGGCTATTGTGACGGCGCATTGCAAGTCAGCAAGGCAAGACCGCAGGGAGAAGTAAGCCCTCGGACAATTGGGGACCAAGCAGCGACTCTCTTCGCCGGGTGTGACACAATCGCACGGGCGCCTACCATTGGCCGAAAATGACGACACCTGAGCGGGCTCGCCGATTGGCCGAAAATGGCGTCACCTGAGCGGGCTCGCTCATTGGCCGAACGTGACGTGTCTTCGAGACACCGAAGGGCTTAAAAGACACAGACCGAGAGCATTCCTAGAGCATTCCTTGATTCTTCTCTTTCGAGCTTCTTGCCGCGGGCCGCAGCGTCCGAGTTACTGCCGGCCCGTAATGACTTTAAGACTGTTAATTGACTCTCACTGTAAATAATGTAAATAAACCTCTCAAGTTTTCATCCCAAAGTTCTCCTCAACTCCTACATCGTGCGCAGCCAGCACGTGCCGCCGCCATGCGTACACGGGGCAGCTGTCATGGGAGGCAACTCTGTAAAGATCGACGAGGACACGCGCTAGAGAATCGTAACATTTTGCAGGCGGCTGTATAAATCGCGGACACAAAAGCGAGCGCACAAGCACCATCAGCAGGCCTCGCGTACAAAACGACCTTGGGTTTTCGCCATGCATAGAGTAAGAGACGCCGTTTCTTGTGCACGTTAAGGACCCTTCGATGCAGCATACGCACGACGCCGCTATAATTCTATACACTTGCAGACGACTCGCTGTCGCCTCGCAATCGAATCGTCGTTGTGGCACGTCAAACCCTGGAATTTCAACTTTCTGAGGCGGGGCTTCTGCACAACGTGCTACTGCGGCGAAGTAGTCCGACAGAATCTCGGGGTATATACGCATACTGAATCATCGTAGCTCGCTACTTGCGACGGTTTCGCATTCGTTAAAACGCGGAAGAGTGAAACGTGAGGGGAAAAAAAGAAACTCCAAACATAACACCGAGTGTTGCCTTATTCGCGTATAAGTGGTATAACAAGCATAAGGTGATCACGTTTTCTCTCTCCCAACTTCAATATTCGCGAATACAGGTGTGGGGGACTATATTCAGGAGCGCGGTCACGGCGTGCGTTTCGGTCACGTAAATAAAGTTTTTCCTTCAGCTGCCGCACTCCTAACGCGTGAGAAGAGCCAAAACCAAGCAGCAACGGCGCGGGCACGGCATGTAGTTTTTACGCGCGCCGCGACGGAAGCGCCCGGGCGAGAAGTCCTTCTCGGCAATTACACGGGGGCACTGGAATATATACGGACGAACTGGCGTATGCGCCAAGAAACACAAACACACCACGCCAGGCGCTGGGCGGTCAGGGACGCGGGAAGAGGAGACGAGCTGCCCAGCGGCCGAACCGAGAGGGAAAGCACGCCGTCTCCGCGGGCCTCCCTTTAAATGGACGGTGAAGAAGGAACAGGCGGCGGACAGGCAGCACGCCGGTAGCCTCGGCTAACCTGCGCTGCCTGTTGCAGCAGAACTGGTTTAACGCGAGGAGGGGGACACGGCGCAGTCGCTCGGGGCGCCAACACACAGCGTGCAGCGCGAGTTTTTCTACACATACACGAGCGCACCCGCAAGCATGGAACTCCGTATACGGGCAACGCGATAGTTGGGCCCTCCTCAGCGATGGCATATATGCCTGAGGTGGTACCGCAAGAACCGCTGCAGAATCAGCCTTGCACGGAGCTCGGTGGTGCAGGCAGCCCGTCTCGCCTTCTCGTTTGGATCGACAGAAAGCTGAGCGAGCTAAAAAAAAAAAAAATATAGACGACTGTTATAAAAGGTGTATAGAAAACAAGGCCAGAAAACAGGAACGAAAATTACAACGCGAACTGCATTAGTGCCTTTCTACGACTGCCTTACCAAACCGTGTCGCCATGTTGTGCTGTACGCCAAACTGGCCGGACCATACGGTCCCGAACCGGGGGCACTGGAATATATGACGCTGGAATATGTGACATGAGCGACGCCAGCGAGGACGTAGCAGGGAGGAAATAAACGCATTCTTAAGCGGTTGCGTGAACGCGGTATACGTTGCACTCGCCCTTCAATTCATGTATACTTAGTACCCTAGACAGCTTATAACAGCCGCCAGAAATGCACTCGTTCTTTCACCCGCATGCATCTTCAACCGCGGGGATTGTCAGAGAAGCAAATGCCAAAACTACTACGTCACGTGAAAGTGCAACGCAGCCTGTCATGCTCCAACAACTGCGCACACGTTCAGACATTATGCGTTGTAAATAACGACTCTATTTATACACGAGCGATAACTACAACGCGAGCGTCCTTTACCGATCCACTGTATACGTACATAGCACCCACAGTTATACAATAGTCCATTACGACCCAATTTTAACCGGTTTTACTTGTAGGCAAGGGTAGTCGGTTTAATTGTTTAGTGGAACTCTACACTGGCTCGCAATTGTTTTGAACTTAGAGACCAACAACTCGTCTCCGTCATAAAGAGACTGCGGGACGCGGAGACAGAGAGAGAGAGAGAGAAAGAAAGAACGAGAGAGATGAAACGTCAAGCGGTTCCGCAATCCCACGTCGTAACAAGTGTCCCAACCGCGTCGCGCAAAGCAGCGACCTCTTCCCCGAGTTTAAAATTACGAGGTCGCGACATGCATTTCCTTTCTTCATCGTTTATCTTCTTTCAAACCGTTACCAACACGCGAAGAAAGTTCGCACTTTACACCCGTTTCATGCTCGTCAGCGCGCTTCAAAGCAGCGCTATGACAGCGCGTGCAACCCGCTCTTGAATTATCCTGGCACGACACGTTCGCAGCGTCGCGATAACCTAGCTTGAACCGCGAAGCACGAGCAACGCCGAGGCTGTACAACAATGACCGAAACGCACCACCGTGACCGTATTGAAATTTCGCACGTGTTGCGAAAACACACCAGTAACAAACGGAGCGCACGGTTGGAATCAAGACATGTGAGAACTTCCGTAAAGCACGTAAGAGTTAATGTAATTGTTCGGGAGCGAGTACCCACGAAACGACCCGCCGCTATTGGTCGACAGCCTCGAGCCAGAGCGGCCACATTTCTGGTGCGTCGCGTCGAGCAGCTTCAAAGCATTTGTGCGAATCGCGCTCGAAAGCCACTTTGGGGTATGCATGCAAAGCGGAAGCAACGGCGGGCGTAATTCAATCGCGTCGGTTACCAAAATGCTCCCCCGGCAGAAAGATTCACCAGTATATCGCAGTCCTTTCCCCACGCGCACGCGTGAGGACAGGTTGAATATATGGGGAATATTAAAGATGCATTATATTTAAAAGGAAACGGCACTGTCATCATAATTTATGCGGATCCGGCGAACCTAAAAGGTTATTGATAAACTTGCCTGCGTTGAATTCTTGTTTGCCAGCTGCCTGCGCTACGCGGACGCCTGATTACATTTCCTGCGATAAAGTGTTGCCGGTTCGACGGCCGCGCCCGGTGTTCGTTGCGCCTCTCTTCGAAACCCAATATCAGCGCAGTTTCCCATTTTCTCGAGCCTGGCGCGCACGTCCACGGCAGTCTGAGAGCGCGGCGACCCAGTCGCGGAAAACACGGTAGGAAGAACAAGGCAGGCGCCGATGGGGGTAGGGCCCCCACGAAACATGGCCAGGGGGGCAAGAAAGGTCACGGGTGCAGCTAGCGATACACACCGCGGCGAGCCCGACCGGGAGGACGACGAGGCTTGCAGCAGCAGCAGAAGCGGCGGCACGGCCGGACGGTGTTGTTACGCGACCGCGTTTCGTAACCGGCCCGCGCCCGGGACACACACGAGGAGGAGGCGCGCGGCGGAATGGAAGGACGCGTCGAAAGCGAAAGAGGAACAAGAGTCGCCCGGTGAAACCGGAGACGAAGAAGCCGCCGCCTTAATAAGTGGCCCAGCGCTAGCCCCCCGGGGAGGCCGCGGCATAGGCGAACGTGAGAGACAACGGGGCGGGCACGCATGCACCCGATGATAAGGTGGGAGCGAGGCGAACGGAGGGGTACTCGCAAGTGCACCTGGAAGCTGGCTTCGTATTCTTACGATTACTTTAATGCCGCCTATGCGTCTAGATTGACAATTACGCGTTCGTTCTCCTCGCCCGTTAGTGTACCGCCTTCCTTCTTTCCTTTTCTCCTACATATTGTAATTTTGCTTGGCTGAGCGGCGCATCCTCTTATGTTCCTTTATATATATATATATATATATATATATATATATATCTGTTTCTTGGGGGGGGGGGGGAGGTGGGGGAACGCCAATGTATTTTGTCGGACATCTTGAAAATTAATATCTCTAAACTGATAGAGGATTCGTTCCAAGTGGACAGGATACACCGTGAGAACTCGCCGGCTATAATTCGTAGATTTACATATGTACCTTAATGTAAATAATTATTACTTAATTAGCGTAATCGCGTTAATTATTCAATTAAGAGTTATCTCGTAGGTACTGGCCACCTAACCGAGTAATTCAGATCAAGTGTTACAATTGTGAAATCTGCCAGAGGCAATTTTTAAAAATTCTGGACCTTCTAGAGAAAGACACCGGGTATGTCCAAAATACCGATAGGAAAGAAGGTCGAGTGCCCCGACTGTCTGGTACTGGAACAGGAGGTTATACAGGCGAAAACACATGGTGCCACAGTGCGACGTTTTAGCGTAACACGTACCAATGACCCAACACCGCTGTCACGTAAAGACAGCACGCTGCAGAAGCATCCTGCACTGATATCCCTTCAAACACGGCGAATCATCAGCACTTGCAATGCACAGAGTTATCACTGCCACAAACTTGGGTGACGCCACCCATGCAGGTGTACCGCCCACCATCAACGCACGCAAACACACCAAGATAAACTAAGGAACGCGAGAGAACTCACGCTTGCAAACAATTAATGCATAGCCAGCAGGGACAGCGTACGAACCGTCTTATAACAAACCTATATATATACAGCAGAGAACCGGTCAAACAGGTCATGCAAGCTCTGCAAGTGCAGCCTCTAGAACATGTGCAAAATGAGCAAGTGCGGCGGCACCTCATCCGATTTAAGGAACACGCAAGCATCGGCAACATGCACACGGACAGCGCAGTACACGTCAGCATGTATAGGGCGCGTACAGTTACACAGCAGCGTATTCAAAATTATGGTCCCACGAAAAACAAGCCAACTTACGGGGTAGACAAGGCGCACACTGACGCATCCGTTCCCATGGTGCCGAGATTCACACTCGTCCGTCCGGATGCAGTCCGAGGATCGCGATGGCTGACGCGAAGCGCGTTATAGTGGATCGCGGCCGGACATCCGAAGTGCGCCGCTGTCTCTAACTGTAGACAACGCTGACGCGTCCCCAATAACAAAAAGCGAGAGTGAAAGCGCACTATACTCTCGAGCGGCACAACAGCGCGAATATACCGTCCCGCCGCATTCTACAAAAGCACGGCAATTCGCATGGTTTATGACGAAGCCAAGCGGCCGTATCGCAACTCAGCTCTCTACGTTACACGTATAAGGCACACGACGCTATGTGTATGGCCCGGAATATTATTATTACTACGGCGCAGTATTCCACCCTACTCAAACGTAGCTGCTAAAGCAGTAAGTGCAAATAAAAGAAATCGAAAGGAAGGGTATCTTTACGGTCACACAATGCGGTAAACACGCAATCTTCGCGTTTTTTTTTTTTTTTTTTCTTTTTTAGCTACGTGCCTCAACCTAAACGGCGATAGCCCGCTTCGTTCCGAGCGACACATACGCGGTCATAGTATATATGGAAGGTGTTTTACTGCCAGCATAGCGCCAACACAGGAAAATTCCCCCTACACGTCATAAACGCAGCCTTCACCTTTTTTATTCCCCCCCCCCCATTATTTTTTTCATTCACCGCTAGTCCTTTTCCACAAAGCCAAGACCTCCAAAGCGCACAAGGCGAGACAGGCTGTTCTTTACAGGCGCTCTAACAATAGCAGATACGTACTACCTCCATTGCGCAAGCCCCGTTGAACACCGCGGCGATAGGCAAGCAAATGCTGACTGCCAGAATTCAACGGAGTGTATTGACGTGACACTTTCGATATGCAACGTCATTTCTTTTTTTTCAATTGCTTCTGCAAAGGTCTCTATAGCAAAGCATCTGGCAAGTGTCGGGCGCCCTAAATAATTTACTATATACTTTGGTCTATTCGTTACTCTAAGGAGGTAAATCCGTCGTGACGTAACGATAACAGAAGAAACGTGCGGATCACACTTGTTCATTTCTTTACGAGCAACGTCTTCGTACCAAGGCTTTATATGCTACACAGTATTCAGTAAAATTTGCGCTTTTTCACGGCGCCGTGCACGATAATGTCGGTGACTCCAGGTAGGGCGTTTCGTGATCAACTTTACCATGAAGTTTAAATATAAGCGTTTCCCAGCTAAATATAAGTAATCCCCCGAAAATGTATCCTCCGGTGGGAAACGCGTGCCCACGTTGGCTCCCATCCCCAGTCTTTCACCGTGGTGAACGAAGGAAGTCTCTCTCCGGAGACATTCGGGCCAGGTTGGCCTTAACACCATGCCATCACTTGTCAGTCATATGAAGATTATACCTTTCATAGGCCGATGTTGCAGTAGCTGCACGATGATAACATATAATATCATCCTCACATTATGCCCCGTGACAACAAAGTCGGACAAAAAAAAAAGAAGAAGAAGGAAACTGAAAGGCGTCACCCTTATTCTATATTTTTTTTTTAACTGGCAAGAAGCGCGTGGTTAAATTTCGAAAATACGCGAAGGGAAAAGGAGGAGGAGAAAGGAAGGAAGGAATTGAGAAGAATAATCTTCCCTGGAATATAGTAAGCAACTGTTGGCCGCTACAACGAGTGCAAATAGTGTTTATAAAGGCACACCTTAGCAGTGTAAACCAACTTCGTTTTGATTTTTGTTATAACCGCCGCGGTAGCGTGTAGTGGTTATAGCGTTGCGCTGCTTAGTTCGAGGTCGCGCTTTCGATTCTCCTTAGCGCTCGCAACTGAGTGGCTTTCGACGAGCACGACCCCCTATAGACAGCCGCAGATGAATCGACTGAAGTTACGCAATGCGTATAAGGTGTATACGAGGAATCTCTTACAGACCGAACTGGTTCCAAAGCCGCACTCGAGTTTCACGAACAACCGAAAAGGCGAGAATCCCAACCGTGCAGAGTCTAGGCGCGTTTCGCTAACTTCCGCCGATCACGATCCCTCATTCTCAGGTTCGCAAAACTTGAACCGAATCGTCAAATCGATCGGGAACGGAGAGACTCAGAGAAGAGGACCGACGCGTTAAAAATAAATAAATAAAAACGCAAGTAGAAGGCGGGAGCGAACGACCCCTCCGCGGTTCTCAAGTAAGAAATGTGCGAGCACTCTCTCGAGTCGCAGACATCGGAAAGCGATTGCGAAAGCCGATCTCCTTCTCGCCTGCGGAGTAATTAATTCGACGGCGCTCGGCGATGCAGAGGCAAGCGAGCGCGAAGTCGGCACGTCAGGCGTGGAGAGGGAGGAGGGGTAGTCATCAGCGCCCAGCGAGTAAGGCCAAGAACCGCGTGGGGAGAGGAGGAAAATACAAAGACGAGGAGAAAGAGAGGGCCCGCGCAATTTGTCGAGCAGCGTGCAGCCTCCCGCCGCTGGCAGAAGAACAAGAGCGCGCACGGCACGGCGTGTGCCAGCGGAATAGCGCGCACGCATGCTATGCACACAGCGCGCACGTGCCGTGCGAGCGAGCGAGCTAGCTAGCAGCTCGCGCGCAGACCTGTGGCTCGCTCCGCGCGGGCGCCACGCGAAGCGATAATTACCGACTCCTCCCTGCGTTCTGCCTCTTGCTCTCTCTCTCTCGCCCCCCTCCCTTCATTTCCTTCGGTACAAACCCTAACGTTGGTACAAACCGGCGGCGCCGAGTCTCGCGTCATTTCCCCGGTCACGTGCTTGTGCCGTTGACTGAGCTCGCCCACCGCTGAGCCCCGCTCGCGCTTTCCCGGCAACGCGCACTACACCTGCGCTGCCGGAAAGCCACGACATGTACGCGCACACAAAGGGGGAAACACGGGGAAAGAAAAAAAGAAAGATAAAGCGGGGGGGGGGGGGGGGCGAAGAGAGAATAAACAGGTGCTCGCAGCAAAACAGAGATAACGAGACATCTTAGGGTCATTAGAGCGGCCAGTGTCCTCTCCGAACTTTGTATTTGGCGTTTTCCGATTAGGCGTTGGGCGACGAGGGAGAATAAACAAACGACGATAAGTGCGGAGCGCGCCGCGTTCTCACTCGCGGAAGCACCATGTGGTCGCCGTTTCCTTCTTTCGTTCTGTTTTTGTTTTCCTGAGTGCGCTTGCTGCGTGCAGTGGATAAGAGTGTACTACAGTGCACAGTGGACGCGCCAACTGCGTAAGCGGGGTAACGGCCATACGCGAAAGACCCCAGAGAGCGCCGCAACTTTCCAGCATGTCCGTTTTCATTTCGGTACGACACAAAATCGGAGGGTAAGTGACACTGTCCAAATTGCCACCGTCTCGAAACGCCGCCAGTTAACACTCATCAGAGGGTTCAATTACAAACTGTCGCGAAGAAGTGGCATCAATAAACCCCGTAGCGCCTGTCTTCGTCGCTTCTCACTCTGTCCTTGACCTGTGTGCTATAGGTGCAGCAATAAACCCAGCCAGTTCACTAAAAACATGTAAGGTGTAACCCATAACAGCGTAGTGTACTTTCCACAGAACCGAAAAACGGAAGTCGCGTCAGTATACCCTTTTCGCGGACCAGTTTGTTTAGAGAAACGAGATGGCGCTTTCGGCGGCGCGCCCCACGTCGCCTCAGCGAAAGCGCACGAATACGAAACTACTACCGCTTCCAACTTGCTTCTGTGCGATCAGCTGTCGGAAATGCAACTGGGTTTCGGCTAGCCCACTGTGCTCCAATCATGCCGGATTGAATCACGTGGATTGAACACGTGTGCAGTAGTCGGTTGCAAAAAATAGTGACTGGCATATTCAGGAATGGAATTAATCTGTGTAACCACGTTCGCGGACCGCTGCTGCAACTGTCCGTACGTGTTAGCGGCGCTTCGAGATGCACGACATTCTTGTAGGATACAGAAATTTGCTCATCCGCCAGCGTTGTATCGCTAACCTTCAAAGAAAGTGCTTCAGCCCCGGGAACTCGGCAAGAGCGAGTACCGCTCGTTAAACAATGACAAAGGGAGAAGCGCCACTTCTAGTCATAGTACGTTTCGCGCACGGTATCTACACACGTCTCTACCTCAAGTGTCACGGAATATTACGCCCACTCTATCTCCAACGTGTCAATAAGTGAATGGGCGCACACTTGAATATATGCGCGCCATCTACGCGCAATACATGACGGACTATACACAGATGGCGCACAAGTTGTCGAAGCTGAATGTTTCGTGACGGTCCACAAGAGTAAGCGGGTTACTAGCGATAATATATATTTGCTTCATAGTATTACAATATACAACTACGGCACGTTTCGCCTTGCACGCGGCAAGAACAAGTCTACCGGAAGTGAGCGTACCAGCGAGCGATTGGGCAGAATATAATCAGATAGTGACCGCACCGAGGAAGTCATAAATGTGACAAGCCGCTGCCTCAATATATATGCCAACTAAAGAACGAAGAGGAAAACACACTAATCCTGATTCAATTCATGAGCGGAAAGTTTGGATAGCTTGGAATAGATATTTGGCCTCGCTTATAAAACAAGCACCATATACACTGCTCGTGCCGTTTGAACACAGTTTAATCAGCTTCCACAGCGTTTTCGCACGTTCTCTGAATCTGTGGCCAAGGCTTCGTGTCGTCCACCCAGGGAGTCACCGTCTACAATATATCGCGAAACAAGTTTGCTAAGCCGCACCGGCGTCATACACACCCATTGTAAGCACGGAGGCAATGGAGGCAAGGTGAGGCAGTAAATGGACGCGTCACCACGTGATCAAACATGGCAGCGCCCACGAGATCGCCGCGAAGAGGGTCACTAGCTGGGAGACATGTCGTCAAACAGAAGCCCTGGTAGCGACATCTGACGCCGCGAATTCGCCAGAACGGTTCTTGTGTTGCACGACTCGATTAACATGCTTAGCGTTTCGCTATATCTTATAACCTGTCATACTGCTCGTTAATTTTTTTCTCTCGCTCTCTTCAAAATATGTAAAGATGTAAACAAAAGAAAAAAAAACGCCAGTGTAATGATTACGCTACTGCGCCAATGTTTTTATGCCACCGAAACAGTCGGTATAACCGTAATGGGAGTTTTGCACGCTTCGGGCGGAACACAAAGTCAGGTGATGTCCTGCCAGAGCTTTTACCCGCATTAGCATCACCGCGACGTTTTTCCAACACCGCCGCGCAAGTGACTGAAATCAAACTCAAGTCAATGCTCGCGGGTATCAATACGCTCACTGGTGTCGTGCCGCCGGCAAGGAGGACTCGATGAACACAATGTGTTTCTTCTGCTTTCTGTAGCCGTTCTCTCAGGCGCCATCAGTACCAGAAGGCAAGGTCACCACGCGCACGCACGTAGAGACGTCATCGCGCATTGCTATTCCGGAGCGTGGAATCCGCGCTTCGGGGCCAAACCGAGCGAAGCGGAATGGCCGCGTGATCGCGCTCACGAGCTCCGGTCACGCGCAGGCTGCCACGTGCCTCGAGAAAGGGTAGGTGGCACGAGCACGCTTCTTGCACCGTAAACACGGCTGCAGAAGCGGCGGCAGCATGCAGCAGCCAGAGCGCGGGCGTTTCCCAACGCCATTGTGTTTTCTTGCCGATCGCCATTCCGCAGACGGCTGCGTAGCTCTGTGCATAGGAGACAGAAGCTAGAGACGGAGGGGAGCAGGAGGGACGAAGGTAGCTTGTCCTGTGAAACCCAAACCGCGCCCACCTGCTCACGGCGGCGACGGCTGTAAAACCGATCGCCGGGTCAAGGTACGACAAGCGCCGAAGAAAGAAGCAGCAGCAGCACCGCAAGCAAACCAGCCTTGAAAATGAGACTGTTGCGCGCACGCCGCGTACATACAGTGTATATATAAATGTGGCGGCGACGGGGAACCTCCATTTTTATCGAACATTTGCGAGCGCGCTCGAGCGAGGCGGCGGCCATTCGGAAACGTTACCGGGGCGTGCGGCGAAAATGGCAGGCCCGCAGGTGAAAAGAATAGAAATTCGGCGAAGTCGTGGTGGCCGTCACGCGAGGCGAGCCGAACACGTCGCCGGCACCAGTGCCCCACATAAGATTCGTGTGTGCGTGTGTGTAGGCGCGCGCGTCCCCTTCCTACGCACCTGCCTCCCTCACTCCCGCCCCCCCCGCCAATATTCGAGCAACGTCAAACTCTCCAGCGCGAGCCGAGGTGATTCGAACGGTCAACGCTCTCACGCCGCGCGTTTTTGAAGACGACAGCAGCGCTCCACCAGGCAGGTGCTGGGGCTATTCTAGTACACACTCTACTGGGACTCCGATGCAGTGTTGACACTGCCGTTTTCTTTTTTTTTTCCTTTTTTTTTTCGTGGCTAGCGCGCGGCTGAGTCGCTGCGCGTGCGCGCAGGGGATGAGTATTTCGTGGCGCACACACAATTGTTGCTGAGCTCGAAGGCAGGAAAGAATCTGGAACGTATATACCTGATATTAAAGTTCAAAAGGGACGAAATAAAAAGGAAGAAGAGAAAGAAAAGGCAAGCACCAGAGCTCATCTACTTCTTCAACTGCTTCCTATACACCAAACTGCAGCCAAAACCATCGGGCACTCGGCAAGCGAGTTCCAAGGCGGGACAGCGCCGGCCGCGGCTCTTCGAAAGCTCTTAGGGGAAAATCACCGTGTAGAGAGAGAGGCCCGAAAAGTACGGCGGCAACGGGAGCAGTAGCGGCGCCGCCAAGAGAGTGCGCAGCGTCGCTTCCGCGTAAGCGACCGACGCCGGCCCGCTTCTTGGCGGCAGTGAGCGCGAGCAGTAAAACAAACGACGTGCGCGCATTCTAGCTTCCCAAGGAGGCAGGCAGCGCGGTCCTCCAGGAAGGACGAGGCGAGCGCCGTGGACAGACATCCTCCTGGGGAGTCGCGGCGGAAGAAGTTTCCGAAGCGTAAATCTCAATTTGCACGACTCGCGAGCACTGTACAGCCCCCTCTCTACCTCACTCCTCTCCGCGATTTTCCATTTCCTCCAGCTACTCGCCCGTGTGTGCGACTCGCTTCCTGCGCGCAAAGTCGCACGTAGCGCACTTGTACGAGCGCTTCCGCGCGGCGGAGCGTTTAGCGCAGTCGCAACTTCCGCTTCGCGCACGGGAACGTGTGTGATCCTACGAAATCGCCTTAAGTTGAAACGGCTGTACGGTGACGACAAAAATGTCAGCCTCCTCGCGGTTTCGATTTGCCGCAGACACATAGGCGCGCGCGTAAGGTACTAGCCACGAGGAACAAGTTCCCGACGGATTTTCGCCCTCGGCCGACGTCCGTCGGCCCGACGCCGCCAGACGCCACCGAAAATCCGTCAGGAACTTCTTGTGGCTTAGGCTTCAGAAAGCGGTGATCACATAATTGGTGTCTAAAGGGACATCAGAGAAACCACACACACAATATATATATATATATATAACCACAAGCGCACGTGCAGTTGTCTTCTCGTCTCGTGTCCCTTCTACGTTTTGCGCTGTTAACCCCAGGGTGGTGCTTTTATTGAGCGCCGACAGCCAAACCTATGAGCAGCGTGCCGCGTTATCCCTCATACTACGCAAGCGAGGCACTCCCTACAGGTGGCGCCACCGTAAGTACTCGCCGCCAATAGTGCCGATGTAAACGCTGACGAAATATATATATATATATATATATATATATATATATATATATATATATATATATATATATATATATATATATATATATATATATATATTATGGGGTTTTACTTGCCAAAACCACGATCTGATTATGAGGCACGCCGTAGTGAGGGACACCGGAAATTTGGACCACCTGGGGTTCTTTAACGTGCACTTAAATCTTAAATACACGGGATTTTTTTTTTTTTCGCATTTCGCCCCGTCGCAATGCGGCCGCCGTGGCCGGGATTCGATCCCGCGACCTCGTGCTCAGCAGCCCAGCACCATAACAACGCTGACGAGATTGGTGACAGGTATAGCTGGTGCGTTAACTGCGAGGCTATGTCACCGCCCACTTTCATATTTGTGTATCTTTTCTTGACCCCAAGCACCTGTTGACGGTAAGATTATGTAGCGCGCTATTATACAAGTGCTTTTTACTAATACTACTTAATATATGTCCCAAAGCTGCACTAGAAGCTATGAGGTGCTCGAGGGCTACGGATTAATTTTGACCTGGATTCTTGAACGCCCAACCAAATATAAGCAGACCAGCATCTTTGAATTATTTCGCAACGGCACTACTGATGATAAACAATGCGTGGAAAGTTGGGCACCTGAATACAGCGTTTTTGCCTTCGAGTATAGCAGGCCAGCTTGTAACAAAATGGCAGTTGACATTTTTCTTTCTTTTAGACAACCTTTGTGAACCTCCTTTTCAACAAGCAAATGGGGAGAGGAGCCCTATCAACTTCCTTTCCGTTTTTGCAGATTGCACTTCGTGAGGCACTCAACAAAAGAAAAAAAAAAACACGCAAGGTCAATGACCTCACGGGCAAGCCGATAGGAAAGAACCATCGCTTTGTTGCATACATAGCTGCATACAGACGACCCGACCATTTATGAAGCGCAAGGTTTCAGTACTGTTCGCTCATTCACTGACTATCTCGTTCCTTCGATAAACGAACGAACACACACATACAACCAGATAAAATATTGTCAATAATGCCATAAAAAATGGCAATGGAAAAGTACTTCAAACGGCAAAACGGTATTATTACCAGATAGTATAAGGTCAGTGACCACATTGGCGGGGCAAGGCAACGGAGACAAAAGCCACCGCCTCATGTGTTTGCGCAGTCGCACACACACGACATACTGCAACACTGTTCGCTCATTCACTCACTAACTCTCTCTCTCTCTCTCGACAAACAGACCGACAAGCGCGCACGTGAACACAGACGCGCATACACACACGCACACTGAACCGAGCACGCAGTGTCCTGTCTTCCAGTGCGATGAACAGCCAAGGGCGTGCAGTTCGCAAACGAAACCAATGAGTACACGACTCGGCTTCCTGCAGCCGTCACCGTGGACGTCTTTCGCGCTCGCAGCACAACGCGCGCGGCACGCCGGCGAGTCAGGCGAAAAGACGGGGGCGCACCCGAAAGAACAAAGCGACTCGGCTCACGACTACACGTGACCGTGGGAGGCTGCAGTGCGAGTGCCGCGTCGAGGAGACGTCCACTCGCGAGCTGAGGCACGAACAACGCGAAAGCAACGGCCGCGGCCGCCGCAAAAGGAAAGCCGCACTTTTTTGTCCGCGCGCATTTACGTATATAGTACATCCCCTTGTGATTGCGCGTGCACGAATCTGCTGGACCGTGCGCCGCTGTTCACTTGTATAGCCAAGTGGCGCCGCGGAAGGACTTGGCGAAACTGCCCTTACTGGTCCACTCAGGAAATTAGGAATAAAATCACGGTCGCGAGGCCTGCGTCACATGTAAGGATGCACGTGCCGCGCAGCCGTCTGGGTCCATAAATTATAGCAAATGAATGGTGTTCCTTCATTTTTCTTCGTGTTTTGAAATCTGTCCATAATTAAAATGTGTGCATAAATAGATACGACGAGGAAATAAAAAAAAAAAGATGTCAGTCTTTTCAGATATTCGACGCTGCATTTCTGTGTTGCCAAACTCCAACAACGCACCACCTGTTCGTGATATAAAGGTTAGTTAATAAATAAAGCAGAATTCAGGGGTTAAAAGAAGAAGAAAAACGAAAACATCGCTTCCTTAGGTTGACATTACTGCTGTCAGAACACGTTGACCCGATCCAACACCTATACAGAAAGGGCAAAATTCCTGGAGTCGTATACCCTACCCTCTCCTGCATGAACGAGCGTCTACACTTTCATTATTACGCAGCTCCAAGAGTTTAAATGAGGCGGACTTGCTAATGCGTATTCCCTGCAGGGCGTGCGTCTGACCACAGTATAAAGAAGTAAGGCAGTGGAATAGTGCTCCCATTATTTCTTAATATTTTTTGTGTTGCTAGTTCGCCGCATGTGGAGGCAAGCGACAATTCCGTAAATAACCCTGCGTGGCTATAGCCAAACGCTCGAACACCTCACCCTTACGTACGAATGCGTAGTAATAGGACTCTGGACAAAGGATGTGGTTGAGCACTGCACACAAATTTAAAAAAATTGCCTGTAGCAGATAGCACAATTCTAACCCCTGATCTAAATGACTCGACAAGGCGACAATTACTTCCACGATAAATTAAAATCCTGAATTGAATAATTGACATAAATACCCTAATCAGGTACCTTTTAATTGATACTAAATTTAAATTTTATATGATCGCCTCGTCGAGGAAATTAAATGGAAGGTTAGAATTGTGCTATCTGCCACAGGCACTTTATGGAAAATTTGGTGCAGCTAAAAAAAGAAAGAAAGGAACAAACACCGTATACAGAGAACAGTAAAAAAAGCTGCATGTTTACCTAAGCCGCTTGAAACCACCAGCATATTTGCGGTAGCTAAGAATGGGACTCCGAGATATGGCATCCACAACGACGTCCGTGACGTCCCATGTGCCATGCACGTTACGTTGTGGACTCGAACATTCCGAAAAAGAAGTCCACTTTCTGCACGACTTGTATGTTCCATTATGTAAGATTTACTGCAGAGGTAAACTAACGTGCAGTGAGATGCACTTTGCTTCTGAACTTATAAATTTTGCAGGAAATATTATATAGCTTTAGCGTGTCCAGATAGATATTGCAGTTTACGAAAAACCGGTGAAGTGGAACGGCTAGAGCACAGCTGCGGCAGCCCTGATAACGACATCTTGCAACATTTTTTGCACTATAGTTAAACATCGGAAACAGTTCTGTTGTTGCTGCCTCGCCCGACAAAAAAAATATCTTTAAAAAGCCACTACACATTAACGACTACGCTGTTGCCGACGAACACCCCAGCAAATGAGTAGCACTCGGGCCGAACGGTCTCTCGCGCGTCTGGTTGAACTAAGTGTCACGAGATGGCACCACCAACGCTGCTGCTCACTTCTACGTCTCCGGCATACCGGCACCGTTCCGTTAAATGATAATACACATGCGCGCAAGCTAAAGCCTACCATTAGCGTGCGAGACCGGAATACATTCGCGGAACCTTTTTTCACGCACAGCAAAACGGAAGGTCCGGGTGCATCGCAGTTCAAACAAAAGGCGTATATACAGGCCGCGAAGCAAGCTGGCCGCCCGCCCATTCGCGAAGCTCGCTGTCGCACGGCATCGCCGGTGAAGCGTTTGAAACTCCTCAGGCGCTGTACGTTATCTCTCGAGACAAACGCGTACGCAGCGCGGGCGTTACGGACGCACGAGGGGGACACGGCGGCGAACGACGACAGAGCCACGAAAGGAGAATCGCGAACGACGGCAACCTGCAGCGTGAGTGCGTCGCCGGAGAACGTCGCCGCCGCTCAGAAAAGCACACCCGGAAAGATGTGCCGTGGAAAACGGAACGTCTCGAATTAGACCGCCAGGAACCCGTCCGCGTAGAGACGGCGGCGGAGAGACAAAAGGCTCAATGGGGCTTCATCACAGGGGCGGACGGCGGCGTGCCTCACACGTCAAGCGGCGCGGGCAGGAGAAACGGGGGGAGGGGGGGGAGGCAAATGGCATTCGCAAATCTCAAGTCTCCCAGCACGACAGGCAGAAAAGGCCAAATAAGAAGAGCCCGCGAACACGACGTCGCGGAACAACTGGAGTTAGCTGAGGATGCTTCCGAACGCGTGTCGTCTGGATTAGCCGTTACATCGTGCGGGGGGAGACGGAAAGCCGCGCGCGCGGCTGTCTCGCTTCCGTATTGAGAAACGCAACCAGAACTCCGACCGTGAACTGCTTGTGAACTACGCCGTCCCTTTAAAGGACGCGGCAAAGAATCGGTACAGCCCGCGCGCCCACCACTTTGCTCGTGCGCAAGGCGAACACGCGCGCCTTACGCTGAGCAAGCTTTTTTCACGCATGTAAAGCGGTTATCCGGCGCCTCGCGACTGTACTGCATTACGTCGGACGGGAAGATTTACCGTACGACCACGAGCGGCGACCAGCGGAGCGGCGGGCGACTTTCACGCGTTATATATCCATTGTAATTGAGTTAGACGTTGTTGAAGGGAGGGACATGCTCTCATCGAGAACTAGAAGCACGGGATTTATGTACAATATTTACATGAAGACAGGAGATACATTTCATCAGTCTAGCAAGACTGAAAAGCGAAGCTCGAAGCACTCAGCACACGAGCACACCAAGCAGCCGAAAACTGCTGCTTAAAAACCCTGTCCCCCATAGAACCCTAGGTGAGGGAAAATTGCCGTTCAACATCCGTCCAATCGGACCGTCCAAAGTCATCGTTGGAGGCGCAGTCGACCCGCCTTTGAGGGGGAGGGTTTACACACTCACATCTGCACTTCGGATTCACAGAACACACCGAGGTGAGCGGGTCTTCGTAGACATGAGTTGTCACGCTTGACCCCAGCCGGCGCTTCTTGATTGCAGAGGGGACTCCTCAGGTAGCCGCCGCGACCGTCAGCAGACTGTGAGCAATTCTGGGGCCCGTGAAAAGGCACCGCAAAACACCCTTTTACAGGAGTCCTCTTGCTCCAAGTAGACCGTGAAGGCGACAGCGAATCAAGTAACAATACTTGGTCCGCCGAACATGGCTAGCCTTGCTGGTGCCAGCGACTCTCCGAAGGAGGCGCATGGTTGATTAAGTTTGCCGCGGTCTCAAGTTCTACGAAGGAGGTGCATTGTTGGCTCTCCAAAGCGACTTCTCGCAGCGGGCCGCGAAGGGTTCGAAGATCGCTACCCGCTGCAGGCCGATCGTAACACCATGCGTTTAGGGCCGATTTACGCTCGAGCCGCTCATCGCCGCACCGCACGCGTGCGGTCGCGCGAAAGATTGCACGTATCAAACACTTGTGCTCAAATTTCGGTTTACAGTGTGTAAGGTATACACTGTGCACACAATGTAAAAAGTAATTCGTGCACAAATGCTGCATACGTGCAATTTTTCGCGCGACCGCAAGCGTGCGGTGCGGCTTGCGGCGATGGGGCGCTCGAGCGTAAATCGGCCCTTATCGTAGGGGAGCGCACTGTTATAGAGTTACTGCACACAGTAAGAACTGAAATTCGTAAGAATTCGGGCGACTTCGTAAGAATTAATACTGAAAGCGCAAAAAAAAAATAAACAGGGACACAAGAAGGAACACCAGACAGCACGAGTGCTGCTTCAGACTAAAGTTGCTAAAGTTTATTCTCGGAAAAGCATGCCTGTTCATCAACCGGCACGGGTCAAAAACTAAGTACATCATGGCGCAAGCGCGCTCTAACCTACCCCCCCCCCCCCCCCCCCGGAGAAGTTTATAAAGAAGGTTGTAAAAATTAATCGTGACACGGCTATATGCTCATAAAGAATGCAAAAAATACAACAAAATCTCTCAAAGCGTGAGAGTTATAGAAACAAGCTCTGACTCAAGCCTTTATCACGTGGGTACTGATATTGTTGGATTTGCAGCGTAACACGACTTATCGAGATATGCTATCGAGCCTATCGTTTATCAGGGACGACAACGCTTCCTTTTCCGTGTGCCACCGTCAAAGACATGCGAAGCCTATGCCTAGAGCCGCGGCTGCTCACTTCGCCACGGTCCGCGCGCTTTCGCTCGAGGCACGGTTGAGAGCGCTCCAATACGATAGCGCATGAGCGCGGTCACGTGGTTTTATTTCGTATTTCGCAAGCTTTCGTTAAACGCCGAAAAAAAAAAACAGAGAAAGAAAGATGATCGGTCGTTTCTGAATCCCCTCTAAAACGTAACGAAACGCACTTGGCTCTAAAGTGAATATTAAACATTTTGCATAACTGGTTTCAGTTAAATAACTATTTATGTGGAATATAATAATACTCTAAGGAGCACCACATGAAGGCAAACCACAAGTCGGTTTCATTCAGCTGCGGTTAACTGCTTTTTTTGTTAAATCCTTGGTTCAAGTTACGCGAAACACCCTGCATAAGGAGCCCGTGTTTGAAAGCGCTGGTAATAATAGGGCCGTGTTTGAAGAGGAAGAAAATCTGACGCTGCCTTGCACAGCTGATATAGGGAAAATTATTTTCTGCCAACCTAGGATAACCTCTGTGCGGCCTATATACCAGTCAACAACCCGGTCCCAAACACAAGCTAAGAAAAGAAAATGGAACGCTAACGCGAGCAATGTTTTTCACAAACGACCCTTAGCATGCATGCAATAAACACTGGGCGTGACAGGGATTTCCGTGGTTTCATCTGCGCAGGAAGCGCTGCTGTTCAGTGTTCTTAATCCACTCGCTACGTACGAAGATTAAAAGAAAAAGAAGACGTTCGCGCTTTGTACTCGCGCAGCTCATGTGCGCGGCGCTGCACCCACAACTGCGCAAGCTAGACCAGCCGTGTAAGCGCTTATCGGAGACGTTCGCCGGCATTGCAAAACGTCCTGTCGGCTTGGCGCACGGGGCAGGTCAATAGCCTGACGGAAGCAAGGTGCGAGAGACCTCGACAGAAGACAGTAGAGCGTTTTAGCATAACACTATCGCTGTGCGATGCCGTTGCCGCTAGCGCGCCGGCCGTTTGCCAGCTTTACGCACCTGCTATTCCCGCAGGCACACGGCGCGCAATGCTTAGTGGACGGCCCGGCGACGGTAAGCGGTATAGTGAATGGGCTGGAACAGAGCGAGAGGGAAACAAAGGAAATGTGGGGAGGCTAACCAGGAGTAGCGAAACAGAAACTGCCACACAAAATCCTGAGGCGGCACACGTCACTATCACAGGGCCGTAAACTCGCAGGAAGCAAAAATTAGCGCTTTGGTTGCTTTTAGCGAATACGTTATTCGCGACCGCTGCTGTCCGCGCATCGGTGGGCTGAAGCTCTCTAAAAGAAAGCTAAAAGTGGATAAAGTGGAAGCTTGGGCGAGTTGGTGATTAACATTTCTACACAGCGCAAAAGACGAGGACAGAGGAAAGGACACAACACAGCGCCTGTGTTGTGGCCTGTGTTGTGTTGTATATTCTGTCATCGTCTTTTACGCTGTGCAGATATGCCGATATTGAATCACCATCTTGTCCAAGCTTGCACTTTGCTAACAAGGGAGCTTTAGAAATAGATAACGCACAAGTTAGGCGACGCTATCGACCGTGCGTACAAAATAAACTGAAAAAAAAATCGCCGCCCAAGCACTCCGTACAGATGGTTAAACGGCGAAGCTACAACGTGCGGCCCCAGTGTTTATCATTGGGTTAATCTCGACGGTTCATTAAACGACGGCTTGGTAGACTGGGGGATCCTCTGTACGCAGTTGCTGCTAGCGCTCGGCTGCATGAGCCTGTTCTTGGTGCCCGGGCTGCAGCGTCGTGACGGCGTAGACGAGCTCGTTCCCGGTTCTGCTAGCGGCGCTGCTGATCGAAAGCTGCCTGCTCCTCAAGAGTACGTATGACACCGGAGAGAAATTGCTGCGGGCACGCTCGGCTGCGACGGAGAGAAACGACGTCACTACTGGCGCAACCACTCGCGCGCCTCTATATATACATATTTTTCCGCGCATGCGCAAGGGGTTGCGCCGGAGTTTTCGACATACAGGTACGTGACAGACGGACGAATCGGCTAGCCAAATAGATCTTCGGTGCAAAAGAGTGCAAAAAGCGCCGGGGCTGGGATTTTTGGGTACACGTTAAGCTGATGCGGGTACGTTTCTGTAGTTACATTTATAGCATACTTAAGCAGCATAACTAGGGGTTTTTAGAAATAGTGCGACAAGGTAATTTTAGCGTACCCGATAACAACTCCCCCGCTTGGGTTCTGTCGCACTCTCATAGCGTTATATCATACGCACGGCCAAGCCCCCTATTAGTATCCTATTTCCAAAACTGTCTGTAGTAAAGCGCAGACGACGAGGTGTGGACGATACACGAAGATAGAGGGCCGAGAGGCTCTGCAAAGGCCGCGCCCCACAAAAGATGCGACAACGCGGCGGGCCGCGGCGAGCGATCTCCGAAGGCGGTCAGGCAGAGAGAGCCCTCCGCGGCCGTGAGATATTGACGCAGCTTGGGACAGGCGGCTGCAACGTCCGTCCGGAGACCGTGCAAACTCCACGCGGCGAAAGAGTAAAATCGCACGGGAGAGAAGCCGGCAGGGAAGCGCGAGCAAACAGGCGACCCGACGCCCGCGAGCTGCAGCAGGAGAACGGGAACGCAATTAAAACCAACGAGGCACTCGCCGAGCTGGCCCCGAGAGCGGAGGCGAAAAACAAACAGCGCCCGGAAACAGGACCACGCGGAGAACACCCGTAGTAACGGGACCGTGCGAATCCGTGCCGTGTTGTCCCTGCGCGGGCGGCGCGTGTATATTTACAGCGAGCTCTTACGAGGAGGATCGGTCCTCGGAAGTGTCGTGTTACTTGCCAGAGTGCTGGCACACCAGCTGAATCAGCGGTAGCGAGAAAAGGAACGCGGAAAAAAAATAAGAGAGAGCGCACGCAGGCGCCAGTTACCGTCACCCTTATTTTCTGGTAGCGTCGATTACACAGCGTTGTATTTGAGTCACGGCCACTCAATCGGGCCAGCGAGTGATCGCGGTCGAAAGCACTGACAAGAGCAGCAGAGAACACAAGCAACTCTTATGGCACTTACTGAAGTACTTGGAGGAACCCGGTTGTCTTTCCACTAAGTAGTTGTAGACACCATGCAGTCTTTCTGCTGAGTTTCTGTAGAGCTCGCGGTTGTCTTCGTATTGACTCTTTGTTATGTACAACAGAATTCATATATTCAGGTACAGCTGAATATAGCATGCGTAATTTTTTGCAATGACTGCATAAAGCCGTCCACGCTACGCGTAGCATTTTACTTCATGCAGCTGAAAACTATAGCCGCCCGTAGTAACTGTTTAATAGTACAATAATGCAATCCCTGATACGTGCCTTGCTCTGTTTGACTGGGTCGTGATAGAATTCAGATCTTACCGTTGCAACAGCAGATACCGAAAGAACAGGCATTCCTTAAAGGGACACTAAAGTGAAAATGATTTCTTCTGCATCAGTAAATTACCTTTCTACAACACCAAAAACACCACTCTTACAACGATATGACGTTTGGTAAGCCAGAAAAAGCGCAAGAATGAAATACGGGTGGCGACGCGTACTTAAGTTCCCGCACCTGGTGTCTGTGACGTCATGGATGTTTATGGAATCTTCTAGGGCCTACTAATTATATATAGCAGTACAGATTGACTACATTGTGTTCTAAAGGAAACAAATATTAAACAGGGCAAGTTTCGGTAACCTTTACTCAGCCAGCGCGGCCCAAATGCGAAAACATACTTTGCAATCCCTGACGTCACGCTGACGTACGGCGCTGGGGTTTCGGCGCGAAATTCGAATACTGATACTTGGACCTTCATTTTCTCATCTAATAATCAAACTATTTTTTTGAAATGACTCTGCAGAGTTCTGAAACAATGCTTCATTAGTCTGAAGTGATTTATTGTTTCGCTTTAGTGTCCCTTTAAGCAGGCACTGCGGCAGAACCATGCGTTTCGTGTGTATACTTTTTGGCCGCAATCAACACCGTAAGGACCATTGTTAGGAATGGCCTGCCGAGGTGGCAACGTGCAAGTTATTTCAGCACGCTGCACGTGTTTCGATCCACCCGCGGTGGGGGCGCCCTTCAGAGAACCAGCGAGGACAGCGCTAACCAACCGCGAACGTCCTTTGGAGAACTTGACTACGGCGGCGTTAGTCCACCATGCGCTTTTCGAGACACCAGACAATGGACTGCGGCGGAGGCCACTGTGCGAGGTCCGCTCTGGAATTTAGAGGCGCCGGCTGGGTTCGGGCGTGACCACCTGGCTACGGGGACGCAGGACAATGGAAAGCACGACGACTCGACGACTGCGCTGCAAAGGTCGTCTGCCCGCGGAGGGGGCACCGAAACCTGTGTGTGCGTGTGTGTGTTTGTAAAACGTCCCGCAGAGAGGCGGCTTGTTTGCGCTGTGTTACGTTTCGCCTACGACGCGCGGTTTAGCCGGCGCGACTGCAACAAAGCGGCAGACATTTTGGGCCGTTCGGCGTCGCCGCTACGCTCCCCGCCAAGCGCGTCCAGGCATGTTCCAATGCCACGTGTCTTCATGTGCGTGTGTGAGTGTATGTGCCATTGTGCCCGACCGGAGGCGCTACGAGAGTAGAAGTCACCTTCTCCTCCCAGCCACTGTGCCCGACCAGAGGCGCTACGAGAGTAGAAGTTACCTTCTCCTCCCAGTCTTTGTGCCCGACCAGCGGCGCTACGACAGTATGCGTCACCTTATCCCATTGTACAATCACGTGCTCGTCTATTGAGGGGTTCCTTCTTGCCCTCAACTGCGAGAGTATAAAAGCAGCTGCCCCCGGACGCCAAAGGAGGGGCTCCGATTTCTTCTGTTGAGTAAAGTGCTCTCCCGTCTCTCTACTTCGGTCAACCTGACCGCCAACTCTTTGCGATGTTAAAATAAACAAGTTGTTTTGTTGTTACCAGTCGACTCATGCTTTGCCGGGACCTTCGGATGCTTCCAGTTGTACCCCAGGCCGCCAGGCCAACGCTACCGTTGGGGCTTGCGACCCAGGTGCAACCACGGGCGTCAGCGCCGAGTTCCCAACAGGTCGTACCATCGGTGCGACTACAACAACCGTTGCCATCGGTGGGATTCAAACAACTGGTGGCAGCGGTGGGATCGCGACAACGGAGGCCAGCAGCGAAGATATGCAGTTGACTGTATGCTGAGAAGCTCAACGACGATCCGGGAGCAGTGCAACGAGCCCTGTGTGATGACTGGTTGCCTGCAGCGGAACGACTGCGCTGAATTCCTGCCTGCGAGGTTTGGTGAGTGCGGGACTTTCTTCTTCTGAGCTTTGCCAGGCTTTTGTTAGTGTCAGAAACAGAGCTGGTAATTGTGGTTGTCGTTGCTGCCGGGTTAGATTGCGGCAAGACAATAATAGGCAGTAGAGAAAGCAGCATTCAGAGCAGCCATGGATTTGAAGTCGTTGCGCAAACCGAAATTGCTGGAGCTTGCAAGAGAGTTGGGTCTGGATGTCTCAGACAAACTCAGAAAACCTGAACTGCTAAAGGCTATTCTTGAGTTAGAAGCTGAGGATGACGAGCTGTCGGAATGCCTTGAGACCATTGAGGAGAGGGAAACTGCAAAAAGACAGGAGCGCGAACTTAAAGAACAGAAAGAAAAAGAAGAGCGCGAACGTAAAGAACAGAAAGAAAAAGAAGAGCGTGAACGTAAAGAACAGAAAGAGCGAGAGCAACAAGAGCGTGACCGTCAACACGCTTTGGAAATGAAGCGTCTTGAGGTAGAGATGGAACGCGCTCGTAATGGAAGTCAGGCACACGGTGCAGGAGAACGCGTATTGTTCAAAATGACTGACCTGATGCGGCCGTTTAAGCTTGGAGAGGACATTGGTTTGTTCCTGGTTAACTTTGAGCGAACGTGCGAGAAGCAGGGGTTCTCTCGGGAAACGTGGCCACAGCGCTTGCTCACTTTGTTACCCGGCGAGGCGGCCGACGTAGTCGCTCGCTTGGATAGAGAGGAGGCAGAGGATTTCGACAAAGTAAAATCGAGTCTGCTAAAAAAGTACCGGCTGTCTGCGGAAGCGTTCCGTCGGAAGTTTCGGGAAAATGAGAAAAGCAAAAGTGAGTCATATACAGAGTTTGCGTACAGGCTTATGTCAAACATGCAGGAGTGGCTCAAAGAAGAGAAAGCGTTTGGTGACCACGATAAAGTTCTGCAGTGTTTCGGGCTGGAACAGTTTTATAGTCGGTTACCTGAGAACGTGCGGTACTGGGTCTTCGATAGGCCAGACGTTTGTACGGTGGCTAAAGCCGCTGAGCTAGCCGACGAGTTTGTGACGCGTCGGGCTCGCGGAGCTAAGGACGGTCAAAAGGGTGAATTTGGCTCGAAGTTTGAGAGGCCGAAGTTCACACCCATGAGAGCAAAGGGGAACACACGTAGTGCGGATGCAAGTGAAAGCAGTGCGACCGAACCTAAGGAGACGGCGGCAGCCGAAGCCGAACGCAGAAAGCGGTTCGAGATGAGGCAAGCGCGCGTTTGTTATACGTGCCAGAAGCCGGGTTACTTTTCGGCGCAGTGTCCGGAAACAACACCAAAAGTTGTGTTTTTTTCATTATGCAGCACTGACGAGAACATGAAGCTTCTCGAGCCTTACATGCGAGACATCCTCGTGAACGGGAAAGAGTGCCGAGTGCTTCGCGATTCCGCAGCTACGATGGATGTAGTTCACCCGTCTTACGTAGAACCCCATATGTTCACGGGCGAGTGCGCATGGATCAAGCAACCCGTGGAAGCTCATAGCGTGTGTCTGCCAGTAGCAAAAGTGCTTATTGAAGGACCTTTCGGAGCGCTTGAGACGGAGGCCGCAGTGTCATCTATGCTGCCTCCCCAGTACCCGTACCTATTTTCAAACAGGTCCGATCACCTCCTGCGCGAGAAGGGGCTTTTGTTTGGTGAGGCTAGCGTACAGGCCTTAACCAGATCGAAGGTTCGGGAGCTCGCTGCAAAGGCGGTAGTTGCGGGGCCGACGTTATCAAACAATGAAAAAGGGTCAGAGGCGCAGCAAGCTGATATTCAGAGCACGCCCGAACTGAATAAACTTGAGTCTGTAACGTTAAAGGCACCAGATACTGGAGAGGAAAATCCCGATGCGGGAAAGTTAGAAGAGCTATCTGCCGATTTGCTCATCGCGCCTACGTCAGACGGACTTGATAGGTTGCTAAAAGTCAGCCGGTCGGCTTTGATAGCCGAGCAAAAGAAGGATGGTAGCCTAGAAAACGTGCGCTGCAATGTCAAGGAAGGTATCGCCCGGAAAAATGCGCGTTTTGTGGAAAGAGGTGGAGTCCTGTACCGGAAGTATCTAGACCGCCGAGGAGTGGAGTTCGATCAGCTGATCGTTCCTCAATGCTATCGTCAGGATCTGTTGCGCTTGTCACACGGGGGTTCGTGGTCCGGACACCTAGGAGTTAAGAAAACTAAGGACCGTCTCTTGCAAGAGTACTATTGGCCAGGGTGTTTTCGGGACGCAGACCACTTCGTGAGGTCATGTGACACCTGTCAGCGGGTGGGCAAACCAGGGGACAAATCGAGGGCGCCGTTGAGATTGGTACCTATCATTACGGAGCCTTTTAGACGGCTCGTTATTGATACAGTGGGACCTCTGCCGGTAACAGCCACGGGGTACAGACACATTTTGACTGTGATCTGCCCAGCGACAAAGTTCCCTGAAGCAGTGCCGCTTAAAGAACTCAGCTCAGTTGAGATAGTCAATGCACTACTGTCCATATTTGCGCGAGTTGGTTTTCCTGCGGAAATCCAATCAGATCAGGGCATAGTGTTTACTAGCGCTTTGACGACAACTTTTCTCGAAAGGTGTGGGGTAAAGCTGTTACACAGCTCAGTGTACCACCCACAGTCGAATTCCGTTGAGAAGCTCCACTCCGTCATGAAGCGCGTGTTGAGAGCATTGTGTTTTGAACATCAAACTGACTGGGAGCTGTGTCTGCCTGGGGTGATGTTTGCATTAAGGACCGCGCCGCATGCGGCTACGGGGTTTTCGCCAGCTGAGCTGGTGTACGGTCGCTCGCTTCGGTCTCCGCTTCGCATGCTTCGAGAATCGTGGGAAGGCAGGGGCGACGACCCAGTCGTGGTGGAGTACGTGCTTAAGCTCCTCGAACGCTTAAGAAGGGCACAGGAGTTGTCAGGTGAAGCAATGGCAAAGGCCCAGCAGAGGGCCAAGGTTTATTATGATCGGACAGCCAGGGCCCGTCGTTTTGAGGTGGGCGATGAGGTCATGATATTGCGCACATCGCTAAACAACAAACTAGACGTGCAGTGGGAGGGCCCAGCACGAATTGTTCAGAAACTGTCGGACGTTAACTACGTGGTAAGTCTGCCAGGAAAGCGGAAAGCACAGCAAGTTTACCACTGTAATCTGCTCAAACCTTATAGACAAAGGGAAGCAGTGGTGTGCATGATGGTAAACGTTCCTGAAGAGCTTCCGGTCGAGCTTCCGGGACTAGGCTCAGTGACGAACAGGGAAGACACCGGTCAAGTCATTAGTGACCTTCTCAGTAAAGCACCGCTGTCGCCTGAGCAGAAAACCGAACTACACCAGCTATTACAAGAGTTTCAAGGTCTGTTCTCTGAGAGGCCTGGTAGGACTTCTGTACTTACTCATGATATAGAACTTACCTCCACAGAGCCAGTACGATCCAAGGCGTATCGGGTGTCACCCCGCCAGAGCGATATTATGGAGGCTGAGGTAAAGAAAATGCTACAGCTCGGTGTTATTGAGGCAGGTGAGAGTGATTATACCTCCCCTTTGATTTTAGTTGAGGTACCGGGCAAGGAACCTCGTCCTTGCGTCGACTACCGCAGGCTTAATTCCATCACTAAGGATCAAATTTATCCGATCCCTAACATCGAGGAGCGCCTTGAGAAAGTTAGTAGCGCTCAGTTTATTTCCACCCTAGATCTTGTCAGGGGTTATTGGCAGGTTCCACTTACAGAAGAGGCTAGTAGGTATGCGGCGTTCATTTCACCAATGGGAACATTCCGTCCTAAAGTGTTGAGTTTTGGTTTGAAGAACGCGCCATACTGTTTTTCAAGTCTCATGGATAAAGTGTTGCGGGGACAGCAAGAATTCGCTTTACCGTATCTAGACGACGTAGCGATATTCTCCGCATCCTGGTCTGAGCATATGGCACACTTGCGGGCAGTGCTAACCCGCCTGCGCGAAGCGGGCTTGACAGTCAAGGCTCCTAAGTGCCAGTTAGCACAGGCCGAGGTTGTCTACCTCGGTCACGTGATTGGTCAGGGTCGTCGCCGCCCCTCTGAAATAAAGGTGGCCGCTGTGCGAGACTTTCCGCAACCGCGCACGAAGACCGATATTCGGTCGTTCTTAGGTGTCGCCGGCTACTATCAGAGGTACATCCCTAGGTACTCTGATATCGCGGCTCCCCTGACGGATGCTCTAAGAAAGACAGAGCCTCAAACAGTCGTCTGGGACGAGACAAAGGAAAGAGCTTTTAGCGCCCTAAAGAGTGCCCTAACAAGCCAGCCTGTGCTACGATCGCCAGACTATACAAAAGGGTTCGTTGTTCAGTGTGATGCTAGTGAGCGAGGCATGGGCGTTGTACTGTGCCAACGGGAAAAGGGAGAAGTAGAACACCCCGTCCTGTATGCTAGTCGTAAGCTGACCAGTCGTGAGCAGGCGTATAGCGCCACCGAGAAAGAGTGTGCATGTCTCGTGTGGGCCGTTCAGAAATTGTCATGCTATCTAGCCGGCTCGAGGTTTATCATTGAGACGGATCACTGCCCTCTCCAATGGCTGCAGACCATCTCTCCCAAAAATGGCCGCCTCCTGCGCTGGAGCCTCGCTTTGCAACAATATTCCTTTGAGGTGCGTTACAAAAAGGGGAGTGTCAACGGTAACGCCGATGGCTTAAGTCGAAGCCCCTAACGTAGGAATCAGCCTCAAAATTGTTTGTTACTGATGTTTTTCTTCCTGAGGCAGGATTTTTTTTAACATATTGCTTTTGTTTAGTGTTTCAAAGTGATGATATGCTTTCTAGTGCAATTTTCCAATTTGTGGACGCGTTCTGAGTGATGCTAGACTACTGTAAGGAACTAGGCAGTGGTATAACAAGGGGAAAGAGCCTGGCAGGGCTTAGTGAGGGTTGTGCCGTGCTTGCTGACTGAGCGGTTGAGTTTCAGCGTAGTTCTAACGCTTGCCGGGAACGGGAACAAGAATGTGAACTCTCCCGAAGTCACTTTGCAGTGTCCTGTGCGAACCTGAACGAGAGAACGAGGCCTTCCCTGTGCGCTGCGCTCAAGAAACGTCGAGGGACGCCCGACTTCGGTTATGAGCATCATCGAGCGACATCCCTCCGGACAGCGGATGCAGTCCCCTGTCCATCGGGATCTCCTTCCCCCGGCGGGGCGGTCTGTTACGTTTCGCCTACGACGCGCGGTTTAGCCGGCGCGACTGCAACAAAGCGGCAGACATTTTGGCCCGTTCGGCGTCGCCGCTACGCTCCCCGCCAAGCGCGTCCAGGCATGTTCCAATGCCACGTGTCTTCATGTGCGTGTGTGAGTGTATGTGCCATTGTGCCCGACCGGAGGCGCTACGAGAGTAGAAGTCACCTTCTCCTCCCAGCCATTGTGCCCGACCAGAGGCGCTACGAGAGTAGAAGTCACCTTCTCCTCCCAGCCATTGTGCCCGACCAGAGGCGCTACGAGAGTAGAAGTTACCTTCTCCTCCCAGTCTTTGTGCCCGACCAGCGGCGCTACGACAGTATGCGTCACCTTATCCCATTGTACAATCACGTGCTCGTCTATTGAGGGGTTCCTTCTTGCCCTCAACTGCGAGAGTATAAAAGCAGCTGCCCCCGGACGCCAAAGGAGGGGCTCCGATTTCTTCTGTTGAGTAAAGTGCTCTCCCGTCTCTCTACTTCGGTCAACCTGACCGCCAACTCTTTGCGATGTTAAAATAAACAAGTTGTTTTGTTGTTACCAGTCGACTCATGCTTTGCCGGGACCTTCGGATGCTTCCAGTTGTACCCCAGGCCGCCAGGCCAACGCTACCCTTGGGGCTTGCGACCCAGGTGCAACCACGGGCGTCAGTGCCGAGTTCCCAACAGGTCGTACCATCGGTGCGACTACAACAACCGTTGCCATCGGTGGGATTCAAACAGCTGACGCCAAACGTTTTGCCTCACCTAGGGATCTAGGGAACACGAAGTGGATATAACCAGCTGTTGTCGGCGGCTAGAGTGTGCTCGTCGTCGTGCTCTGTGCTCGTTAAGGTACTCGTGAGCTGTGTGCTCGTTTGCTGTAAGCTTCGTCTTGCGGGCTCCATTTGGGAGTCACGCTACACTGCGTAAATGTATCCCATGTTCAAATGTAAATACTGTAAATAAAAAAAGCTCGCCTAGTGCTGTCCTCCCAAGGTCCTCCCTACAACTACGACTGCCAAATCCTTACACCATGCACTCCTATGTTACAAACGGCAACAACAATGCCATTTTGATACCCGGGTTGTCAGTAATCAGTCTCTTTGGATCTACTACACAGGACACGATGTAACACAATATTATGCTACAGTACAATAAAAAATGTGAGACTGAGTGCACCACTTTCGATGGGCATGATCAACCTGTACAACAACCGTGAACACGCTGCTTCCTTTGGCAGCATATAAAAACGTTTCTATGGCATGGATGTCCTCGGATGAGAGGTAAAAACAGGGTGGGTTGGCCGACCTCGTCCACAATATGTAAATAATATGTGTAAGCAGGGAAGTTATACTGAAGAACTCGTTTATAAAGCGGATATGGGAACCGAAAGAAAAGCCGCACCTTTATAAAAAAGAAATCTATCACTTTTTTTATTATTACTTCACATAGAAGTTTGCGCTGGCATATTATACTTTCGCGAGCATAAAATTACAGGAATATGTCAGACAGATAGATGGATGGATGGATGGAAAAACTTTATTGAGAGTCCTGAGAACAGCGAAAAACTTCACGCACCCCGCTGGCTCCTGACAGCGTAAACTGCGTCAGGTTTCATCGCCTGCTGCCGTTTCAAAAATAAGCCCAACCGCCACTACATGTACAATTTAGACAGGAATGTAAATAAATCCGATGATAGCTAAAAGAATTTATGCGTGACGTTATGTATTCTAATAAAAAAAATGTTGGATTTTTCTGTATCTCCTCAATATAATCGAACGAAATTCAGACAAAAGCTGCGTCGTCCTTTACAGCTGCGCAGGCTCAAAATCTCGAGCGCAGGCTCAAAATCTACACTCAAGACGAAAGTTAACTTAGACTGTATTATTCAATTACTCTTCTGCCATAACAACGCAACTCAGTGTTACCACAAAATTTGAAAGCTACAGAAAAGACGCAAATACCAAGGCCAGGTGGCCGGTGCGCCACGTCGAAGTAACCGCGTGAGAGCGCGGTGACGTCATTGATTTCGACAGTGTCTGTTCTGATTATGTTAATTTTTTTTCTAAACAACACTCACTAAATTGCGTTACGAAGATAAAAGAAGAAAGAAAAAGAAAGGCCACAAATTCTGCCGAAATAAGAAAAATCAAAATGGTAAGCGACACTAATCTTTGACTTAGGTGCCTCTTTGTGGTACTCAGCGTTGGTGCTCTTTAGGCTAACTTTAGGCGAACGCAACGCAGGAACCAAACTCGCAGGCAAGTGTTTTCCATTGATTAGCCAGTTAAATATCACGCCACCTTCTCGTGTGTGTGACATAATTAGTGACGTTATTACTACCGCGCTCTACTTCCGGGTTTCCAGGAAATCTCGCCAAAGTCGTTCTCGAGTGCGGGCCTCTAAAATCTACGATTCTGTGCTTTAGTGTGCGGTAATCAGTGATTTGTAATTAATTATAATTATTCCAGACACTTCAGTAACTCAACTTGCAACTAAACTTATGCTCTGATATATCTATAATGAAACCCATGAATTTTGTACTGTACTATTTTGTTGCTATCTTCTTCTGATTTATTTCGAATTTGCTCCCCGGTCGTCTCAGGAGGTGAACCGGAAGTGCTGCGCGTCACTCGATGCTCGTGCCACTAAAAACTTCGAAATCCGTGTCGTCTCAAGATATCGACAGACATGGAGGGAATATTAAAAAAAATAATAAGGAAACTAGGAGGAGGCATCGCGCGACAATCTGAAGCTTACTCACAAAAAAGAATGAGGAGCTATCGTGGGAGAAGCACCCAAACACGTGATGGCAAGCGGTGCTTTCTATTCACCCTGCCAGGGTGCGCTAGTTTTGTCGTCTGCTTGCCACGCTTCTACGTCTGCTTAGCCTGCTGCGCATCTCGAGCGGCAGCTCGTACAAGGTTGCAACGCGCGGTCTCGGAGCCGGGCGTCACACAGAGGCTATAAGCTGGCCCACGCCGTCGTGCGAACGTTCTTGGCGAGAGAGTTGCTTCCTCGCTGATGAGTATGAGGTTGAGAGGTATGTAGGAGGAACGAAACATAGAGTTTGTTTACGTATGAAAAGCAAACTTATTTAAAGAGAAATGCCTACTCGTACTGGCAGAAGCACAGAGCACATTACCTACACCGTTATCGTAGCATAAGCTGCATGATTCTGGAGGAGCGCGCTAAATGATGACGGGATAGCACACAGAGGATGCCTTTCAAAAACCGTCCGTCTTCCCTAGATCACTTGCTAGGGAAACAGTCCTAATCGGCCAATCTTGTGGTCATTTAGACGTGACGAAACTACGCTTCCGAAGAGCAGAATGTCAACACAAAGCAGCCGCGCCGCCTTTGAAATGCTCGTAGAACGTGGGAAGCAAGTGCACTGAACTCATTGTCCCAGCAACGACAGGAAGACGTGAACAACACAAGCGGCCAGAAGGAGTGCCCACTGCTCCCAAAATTCCAAAACACTTCTTGACTAGGCTTGATGGATCGATATGACGCACAAACCTCGGCGTTCCGTAATTAGCGGCCTCTTGGATGCGGTTCGCTTGGGCAACTTGATGAACACGCGCGCATCCATTTTTCAGCCATTAGCCCAATCCTTGGAATAATAACTCCCTAAACTGAATAAACAAGTGCCTCCGAAAACGGCTTCCCAGTGACGTCACAGGAATGTCGCTTGGTAAAAATAGAGACGCCGAATTTGTCAGCATCTGCGCCAAACGTTACGGCGGATAATAGGGCGGACGCTCCGGAGCTACAGCGTTGCCGTTGCAACGGCAACAATGTTTCAAGTATAGCCTCCGAGATCGGGCGGGAAGCTGCCTGATTTCGGACCGCCAAGTTCCAAGGAATCGGTGCCGAGAACTGAACGCATCGAATGCGACGCGCGGAAGTGCGAGCTGGAGAAAACGACGGCAACTCCGGTGGCAAGCCACCAACAGCGTGCTGCACCCAGGATTCTACGCGCGATGTGTGCATTTCCCATGATCCCTCGAGTGATAGCAGCGAGAGAACGGTGTAAGAGGATGTTGCCTTGGCGCCATGCGCCCTGCTAGTATCTTCTTTTTTTTTTCTTCCATGCAAAGATGAGCGGAGACACGTCACGTCCATCCTCTCCTGCTCGGGTATATTGCCCATTCTAAGAATAGTTTCACGCAGGCGCTTATATTTACGCTGCGTTTCTTTTTCTTTCCTTCTTTGGTCTCACAAGGTCCGACTGGCGCGGAATTTGAGGCATGCGCACTTCAAGGAGGGCTCTCGCGAATACTTCAGCACGCCCCGGTACGCGCATGTTTCACACTTCGACAAGCGTGAAGCCGTTCCTCGAAGAGAAGCCAGCTGTGCCCCCGCCCCGCCTGCCCTCGGCGCCGCTCTCGCGCGCACCGCCTGGTGTTTCTTGAGTCTCGCAAGAGCCCTTTCCTTTCCGACCAGAGGTCACTCACGGTCCAAAAAAAAAAAAAAAGATTTAAAAAAATTAAATTTTTATTTAGTTCGTCGCCTTGCTTCAGCTCAAACCCTTTTTCTTGTCTCTGCACAAGGTATCAGTCCGCATGAAAATGTAATATATCTATCTATAAACTTTATTTGACAGGAAGAGATTTTAAGGAGGAGTGGTCGGAGTCCAGAGCCCCACTGGTCTCTGCCGCCTGCCTGACCTGGCTAATTAAGGACGTTTGTCCTGCCAGGTCGGAAAGGGCGAGCTGTGTCTCCCACTGCTCCATTGTGGCATTGCTATTTGGCCTATGAGGGCGCTTAGCGTACTCCCAGGTTACATGTATTAGGGTGGGTATGCCATCGCACCAAGGGCAGTTGGCCGGCCCTACAGCGAGCGGGATACATGGCGTTGAGCAATTTTAGATGGCCGAATACCCCAGTCTGTATTTTGCACCAATCGGCGGCCTCTTCCCCGCTAAGTTGTGGGTGAGGCGGCGAGTATATTCTGCGGACTCCGCGCTGATGGGCAAGGATATCTTTGGCATTTAAATTGATGGGATTTTGAGAGGGATAGTGGTTAGGAGAGGAAGCCGTCGCTCGGTTGGTGCACCCTCGAGCTAACGCGTCAGCCTGTCCCTTCTACCCCCGCGTGTCCTTGGCACCAGACTAGGCGATGACGGTGGTTGAAAGATTTGGGAATTATCGCGAAGCTAGCCGCAGGCACCTGCCCCTTGAGAAACATGCGACATGTCTCCCGGGAATCCGTGAACGGAACCGAGTCCCTTTGCAAACGCACTGTGTGAGCGAGGGCTATCGCCACTGCTAACATTTCGGCCGAGTTAGGGGATCCCGCCGTGGCCGACGCGGTTATTTGCTGCTGGCAGATCGCGTTCACGACTGCCAGGGCGTACCTCCTTTGGTAGCGCTGCCCGGTCGCCTCTGCATACGCAGCTGCGTCCGTGGAGTACGTATACTACCTACGGTTATTAGAGTACATCGATTGAATATGCTGTGCGCGTGCTGTGCGCGTGCTGTGCGCGTGCTTTGCGTCTTTCCTTGTTGTACTCGGGATGCATGTTCTTGGGAATTGGAGCTGCTGCAATCTTACCGAAGGAGGGAGAGGTATGGCCTGTTCGGTGAGATAAATGGGGTACGCTGGGTTATTGAGTCAAGGCAATATTGCCTTACCAGCTTTTGTGAAGCTGAGGCGTTCCATCTGTCGCATCAGAGTGGCCTGCCCGAATTCATCGAAAGTGTTATGTACTCCCAAAGCCAGCATGCGCTCCGTGGAGGTACATTTAGGCAGGCCCAGAGTCGCCTTGAAAGCGGTTCGACTTATCGTGTTGGCCTGCCTTTCCTCTTCCCTGTCCAGGATTTAGTAAGGTAAGGCATACGTGATTCGACTAATTACTAAGGCATGTACGATCCTCGGGGTATCGTCTTCTCGCATGCCCACCTCTAGACACGTCACTCAACGTATCATTTGGGCCATGTTGCGAGTTGTGGATTTGAGGGTTCTGAGCGTCTGTGCTGCTCTCCTGTCCCTCTGAAGCCACAAACCCACAACTCACATCGTCGGTACCTCTTGGACCGTGTGGCCCTCAACCACAATGTAATTCGACCCTCTGGATTTGTAGCCTTTCGCGTGCGTCCGGATGACCTCAGACTTTCGGAGCGCGCGCTTCAGCATGCTTTCTCGGGAAAATTTATCCACCGCTAATACCGCGGTTAGGAGCATATGCTCTTTCTCCACTAAGGAACCTCTGCTCGCCCACAGCGTGATGTCGTCCGCGCATAGAGCGTGTAACCTAGGTCGGGTATCCGATCCAAATCGAGCGCGAGGCGCCACATCGCCATGTTGAAGAGCAGAAGCGATATTATCGTTCCTTGATGTGCTCCTTTGCTAGGTATTTTAAATATGTGTGTAGCTTACTATTTAACTTACTCCAAATAATGTGCGTTTCTTTTTCAGAAAAATACACATCAACGCGATGGTGCTTCGATCGTGTTTCACCATCAACGCGATGGTGATTCAGGACCTCTGCAACCATTCTTGTTTCTGATTTGTTGAAATGAAGCCAAAATCGATGCGAAACGAACAGTAATACACTAAATATTATTTCTTCCTCCTCGTTATTACTCTAATTTCAGTAATGCTTTGAGTATGTGAAAAAAAAAATAAGCAAGTAACACTCACAAACGCACATTAAAAAGGAAATAGTTATGGTTATATCGACCAGGACCAAAACGCATGTGTATCGACACCAAGAACTTCCCTCCCAGTAGTCGTCAAAAACAGAAAGCGAATCCTTGAAGGGAAATAACTGGAAACGCACTCTCAACAGCCAAAAACGCAATAAGGATTGAGCGCTCTCTGCGACCAACGCGTAACCAAAGCCGAAAACGAAATTTTGATCGCAGTGTTGGCAGGAATGAAACTGTTTCAAACAGGCATGCGCACCAGAATTGTCGGTCGCACTACAATAAGAAGGCGAAAATAAAGTTACGCTTTATTTACAAGCGCTAAAACATATATTTCAGAGAAGCGAGAGAAAGAAGGTTCGAGGCAGGAAAGCGGCCTCGACACGTTTCTTTCACTGCTATACTACAGCCCATATGATTCAGCGCTTTTGGGCAGTCTAAACGCAACTATCATGACACTTACATACAAGAGCACAACACGGTCTTATAGCGCACTCCATTTTATTGGCGTCATGTATGGACGGGGCGCTATCGCGAACGACACCTCGCCGAACAGCACGACAAACCGAAACCATGCAGCCAATTCCTGCCATATATACTGAAAAGTAAAGACTGCAGCTAACTTTCAGTTATAAGAATACCGCCTTTCTTTTTTTTCGGTTTCATAACTTCGGGGCCGCTATGAACGCGTCACGTAGAAATGTAAGTTTTCCGTAAATTTTAAGGGCGTGAGAGAAGCCATAAAAAATAATAACTTTTTTCCCCGCAAATATTGAAAAGCTTGGAAAAAATACCCTGGCCCCTTTTAGAATACGGAAGTAATTATAACACGATGCAAATATGCCACTGATACGATCTCGACCGGGTGAGGTGGGTCTTCACCGCAATGATCAGGAAACGACGACGAAGCCGGGCATCGTGATGATAAAAAAAAAAGTAGAAAAGATTGTATTCACTTCAGTGGTAGATGGTTGTGACTCTTATCTGAGTCTCGAGCAGTTCTGCTTAACACGGGGGCCAAGACAGCCTTAGGTAACCCCTTGCGGTCTTGTGATTGTCGCTGTCTTCTTGGGGAGCCTGTGGAAGTATTAGTGCTTTCATCAGGTTCTGTCGTCGACGACCTCCTGCCCTTCAGTTTTCTTCGGTGTCTTCTTTTCGTCTTTCCCTTAGTGTCAGCTCGGGGAATAAAAGGGGTGACGCTGTTTCGGAAAAGAGGGCAATTAAGCCGACATGGTGACGTCCGCTTGAAGGCTTCTCACACTTGACAGGTCGATGTCCAGGCTTATTGTAATAGCCTTTTCTGAGACGAGACAAATCATCTTGGCATGCGAACGTACGCCTGAATGTCTCTCACACCTGACAAGTCGATCATAACACCACGCAAGTCGACACGATTTCAAAATTTATGTTAAGATGTTGATATTCTATAACAAACCATTTTTTATTCGCTAAGCGATTCTTAGTAGCTTCTGGAATTCTCATCTATCGACCATAACAGCTGCTCTCTTTCGCTCTACTGGGGAGGCGATACTGGTGTATCTTCCGCACACTCTGGAAAGTATGTCTATTTCTTGTTTTTGTTTTTCGGATTGCGAATGCTACGTGCTCAATTACATGCTGCGTGTTCACAATCGCAAATGATCTACGTCCAACACGGGCGCGCCTTTAGACGTACGGAACGGTGGGAATGGAACAGTCATTATTATCCATTCTCTACTGCGACCCACTTGAAAGCCGTTAACAGTGGTAAAACTATTTTTACAAAGCTGCTTTTATTTAATTACCCTGTGAGAAATGACTCATCGAATAATTGAAAAGAATAAAAAGGGGGTGGGGAATGAAGACCAAACTTCTTTTGCACGTGATTTTTTTTTTGTCGAAATCAGAGAGCCATCACGTAAGTGTTCGAGCACGGCGAAAGCCTGGGCGTTATCTGAATCCGCTCATCTCCAGAAGCACAACGGAAGCTGTGATTAGGACTACAAAATGATCTCGTGCCGACATATCCTCGTGCGACTCTTAAGCCTCAAGGGGCCAAAGTAAGCGCCCAGCCTTTCAACCCTGTGTACGCGGACGTCACAAGTTCCAAAATTTTAGTCCTTGGGTCGTTTTGGCGCCAGGCAAGTGCTCGAATCTTGCCGTGTTGAGCCCCTGGTCTATCCAGAATAAAATGTAGTCCTTTAATGGGACGCAGTTAACCATGTATCCATGCAAACGCTCTCATAATTCATGATGTCTTGGATAGTCAGTGCGGAGAACTTCAGAGTAGCGGTACAGCCGGGATTTCATTCTCGCGGTCTATTTTTTTTTTTTTGCCTTACTAATCACGATAAAAGGGGACGTATTGCCATTTGTGAAGCGTAATGTCTTAAATGATGCCTAAAGTTCTTCCTTTGGGTACCTTTAAGAGTCAAAATTATCCGCCTGTCATAAAATATCGTCAATGAACTTATTTGTCAGAAGCAACAACTCCAAGTTCTCGTTCTAGAAGGGCGTCACTCTAAATAGTGCTGCCAGGCATGCCTAACAACTTGGAATATGACAGCATGAAGGTTTGCATTAAGATCGAGAGCCAAGGAAAAGTAGCTATTTTTGTCGCGTTGTTGGAATGAGACAGAAAGCAAAGTCAAGCTGTTTCCTTGCAGAAAAAAAAAAAATGTGCGGGAGGAGTAATTCCTAAATATGCAACGGCGGAAGGAGGGGGATGGGCTTTTGTGCCACCACAGTCAAAATCAGATGGAAATATAGTATAGGATGGTGCGCCCTCGCACAGACACCAAGAACCGCAAGCGCACAGCTGGAAATACTGAAAATCAAATACTGAAAAATTCTGCGCTGAATTTCGAAGCTTTTGGCTCACTTGTACTTTAGCACTGGGTAACGACTACGGCAAATTATGTTCTGCAAACCCGACTCATGGCGCACATTGAGACTGGACAAAGGCATCCCGCGCGGCTTTTAAGCCGGCGTTTCTTGATCATTACAATTTAAAGCGTTACCAGGAGTGTAACTATCGTTTTTTCGTTAGTAAAAAGGTTGAATCCCGAGTTCCGTGAAGCGTGACGCTTGCCGAGTTCACCTCTCTGAGTAACATGCGATTGAGATGCAGCGCACCAGCACCACACAAAAGATGTTACACAAACTGAATGAAACGCTATAAACAATATGCCGCTCGAATGTTCGAACTCGCAGAGTAACGCCAATGTAACCTACGTATGACTACGTCAACTCACTCCATGTTATTGGGTAAATTTGGAGAGTTCGTCGTTCTTTCTTGCCGCTTTTTTATGCCCTGAAACAGTTTTTCTTTCTCCGAAATTATGCTTTATTTTTATTTTTTGTTACTCACATTCCTGCACGGTATATATACCTCGCTTTCGCCCAGACGGTGCGAGCCTGCACAATTACATTTCGTGGGCGCCCAAGACGCTCGAGCGCGCGAGACGTGCATCCTTGGAAAAAAAAAGAAGAAAAAAAAAACGAGGCGTCGCCGTTACACATCCGCAGCCGATCGCTCGGTATGCTCTCGACTTCGGTCGCTTCAATGGCAGCGTGGGAGCAGCCGTGTGCGGCCGCATCTATACACGCCAGACAACGCCGAGCTAAACAGCTAAGCAGGCGAAGCGAACATCGGACGGGGATGTGGGGGCTCGCCCACTACCTCGGCGCAGCTGCCCAAATGCGCGTGCGTGAGAAGAGCGCCGATAACGGCGCGTCGGACGCCGCTAAACAACTTTTTTTTTTCTATGGCTAAACGATGCCCGGCGGCTGGAACGCGCACAGAGACGGCGGAAGCGAAACTCTATACACGAACGCGGGCGGCGTCTCGCGTCGCACTGATATAACGCGGGGCGACAACGAGGCGCGGTCACTCGAAGCCTCGGTGGAAAAAAGAAAAAAAAAAAAACACGCGCGCGCAGTATCTCTCTCGGTATGCAACGCACAGCCTCCGGCCCGCGCTGGTTGTATTACGCGGGCCGGAACCTGGAGCTCGAAAACCAATTCGCGAAATTCACTTCGCGCGCGGGCGGCGAACTGCTTTCTCTTGTCACTGTAACCGTGCAGAACGCAGAAGGGCGTTAACTACAATCAAATAAATTGGTAAAGAAAAAATGGGCGGCGATTAAAGCAAATGCGAGAGCAATGCGTTAACATTACGTCCAGGATTTACACCGCGTTCACCACATTGCAAAGTGTTGTTCAGAATTTCACTCCACACACGTCTTGTTTCGTTGAAGAGCGCCGTGCAACTGACGGTGGTCCGGAGCAGACCGTCAGTTGCACCGCGCACGGGCGCTCTTCTAGGCTCTCACGTCCCCACTCTACCTCCCCCAAACACACGCTTTCTTTTTTCCCACTTCGGCGCTCCTAGAGCTAACGCGAATTAAAAAGAAAACGTTTAAATCGCTCGAAACGGATTCATTGCACGTTCGCAAACTTCCGGAACTTAAAAAAAGAGGGAAAGAAAGGAAATAGGAAAAGCCCGCATCGCCACGAAGTCCGCAAACGCCCTGGCCATGCAAGTCACGCGTCCAATATCTTTTTGCACACCTAGGTTGTGTGCTCTGAAAAAAAAATCGTGTAGTCAGCCCTCTCTATTCAAAAACTCGAGTGTCGAAGTCTTTGTACGGTAATCACGCGAAACTGGCTGTAGAAAAGCTATATTATATTAATTATTCAGGGCTCCAACGCATCCATGTTTCTTTTCTGAGGTTTGGAAGTCCCGGACCTTCATATAATGAAGAAATGAAGAGTGGAAAATACCGTGTCAATAGGCATTTACTGTCGCTTCAAAGGCCTGTACACGAGCGTTTGCTGCCTCATTCTTCCCCCATACATCTCAATGCGGCCATACATCGAACCCGCGACCTCTTGCAGGGGGAACGCCATATATCCACTAAACCATGTGCGACGAATTTCCTTTATAGAGCGTTGCAAACGCTGCAAGCAAGAATAAAAAATTCGGCAGCAAGTTACACTCCTGTAACACGTGAAGGTTTGCTGCACACGTGGCAATGCATTAAGTTATACGATCGGAGGGGTCAGTCTTCTTGCAATACATAACGGATCGCAGTGCGATTTGTATGGCGCTGTAGGTCGACCTCCTCAGCGACACATGCGAGAACTGTTGCGGCTTAGAGTGGCGTTAGGGCAAGGAATCCCCCAAGCCCATTGATGAATACGTCCGGTAGTAGGAATGAAGGAAAAAAGGTTTATCGGCTTAGTTACACGGCTCCAGTCACGGAAGCCCACTCCATGCGGGAGCCCGTTAAAAGTCCGAGTTCACATCAGAACCCTCTGTCCCACTACTCCAAAAGTCTCCGCTTTTAATACCGTCGTCTTCCCTATAGGCGAGTCGACTGGGGAATCTGAAGACTGTCCAGCAGCAAATCACAATTGTCGAATCCGTTGCGATACCACGTCCACGCTGTCGCAACGCTCCGCAGTAACCCCGCCTCCGAAGCCCGAGGGTATGGAATATGCGGCAGGATATAGCAACCTGCGAATCCAAGGTCGCCGTCGTTGTTCGGTACCATTTGATGTTAGCCCCCCCTCATAATTAGCTCAGGCTGTCGGGTAATGGTGGGGGTATCGGCCTTTTGTGGACCCGTCAACAGTCGGTGCCCACGCTGCGTTGACGTCTGGATAGGCGCTGATGGATGGATGGGGGAGGGGGGGGGGGTGTTTGCCTTGTGGCAAACTTCTAATTGACACTTTTGTGGTGTTGAGACGTAACAGCACCTAATGCACTACCTAAAGGTTCTTTCGTTCTTTCGTTTCTTCGTTCATATTCAGTCATTGCACCTTTGCTTGCTTACGAGGGGATTAGCCATTAGTGATTACGATATTGTTTTGCTTCGCTGGACTAGGCGCCGTTTTTTTTCGGGTACTGGCAATGCAACGAGTCACTTGAGGCTTTCCCCTAAATAAGCGCATGCCGGTGCGTACTTCTGTCGCATCCTCCCTAAAACAGCGGAGTCATTGGTCCCTGAGTTCGAGTGCTTCATTTCCAGCTTTCCTATACCGCTCAAGCTCGAATGTTTTCATAACAATTACGTCACCCCATTAAGAAACTACGGTTACACAGATGCATATTTCTTCCTTCGCTTGCATTCTCTCACGATCAAACCCGATTCGCGCGAGTGCTCTCCACTGATTGAAGACGTCGCAAACGTATCCGCACAGCTGCTGAAATAGCGAGGAGCAGAATGAGTTACATAACCCGAGGCTATGCCGCGTCGCCAAAGCACGGTCGGCGTTACGCGCTGCATACGTGTTGCGTAACCACCTATAGATCACTCTCATAAGTCAAATGCTACGTTCTCATGCTCCTCCTCGAAATGCTGGTTACACTCGCGAGCGAGCGCCGCAATGGCTGGAGCATTACGCGTAGCACGTGGGCAGGCGCAACTCCGCAGCTACCTCGCGGGTACCGCCCACGAGCAAGCTCACAAGAAAAAAAAAAAAGCTAACAAAGACCATTACCAGGATGGAGCGCATTAGCCGTAGCAAATGTAATAGGACGCGCGTCCGGTATGCCGCTCGCGTGTACCTCTACTCTATACACTCGCACGAAGGCCGTGTCGTAAGATAAATAAATCTGCGCTCGACTGAGCAGATGGGGCCGCGCGGAAGGTCACGAACGATGTATACAGTGCGTCGTATACCGAAAACGCCACACATGCGCACACGCGCTCCCATGCCGCCGCCTCGCAGGAAGCGACCACCTCAAACTACAGGACGACGCACGGTTGCTCCTTGCGGTATACGGTATATAGGTGCAATTACACTTACGCGTTCCGTTTCTGCATACTCTCTCTACAAAACGCACGCACACGCACGCGTCAGTGATGACTCGAACACTCGTACACACAGTCTCGGGCTTTTTTCTGTCTGCCGACGCCAACGCTGCGAGAGCGCAGCGGAATGCGGCAACAGCCACCGGCCAGGCGCGTGTTGGGACACTGCGTTGCAATAACCGGAAACGCGCATCTCGCGTGGCGGAGGCCAGCCCGGATCGCCGCCGGCTTCAGGCGCGCCCGAACGCCGGCTAATTCGAGGGCCATCGATCAGCGAGCGAAGGGAACGAACGGACGGCGCGGCGAAGCCAGTTTCTCCCTCCACGTGCCAGAGAAAAAAAAAAGAAAGAAAACGTGCACGCCGTCCTGTAGCTGAAACGCTGGTGAATCGCCGTAACACGCCACGCCGCGCCGCACACCACTTCGCGAAGTTCACCTGCGACGCGGGCAGCTGCAACGGCGTGCGTTGGCACGCGCCAAGAGTCACGCTCGTAATGGACCGCGCAGCTGCTGCCGCCACAGGGAGAATCCGAGCGGGCAGCAGGACGGGGAGGAAGAGGCGGAGGAATGCGCACAGTCAGACGCTCATATCGACAGGAGGGGAGAACCCGTCGAGAATTCCACACAGCAGGGACATTTATATGCGCAACGCAGGAACAGAACAGCCTCGACCGGCGGCCGTGCAAGGCATACTTCCCGCACATGCATGCAAGTACGCACGCGAGCACGCCGCTCGAGCCAAAAGAGACGGCGGAAGGTCGCGAAAATGCTACAGGCTGGCGCGACGGACGAGTCAATGCGCCAACAAATCTCTCCCGCCGAGCTAATCCACGCGCGCGCATTTTCTCGCGCTTCGCCGAAAAGCCGTGCGGTATAGCTTCTCCGCCAAGAAAACCACTATATATATATATATATATATATATATATATATATATATATATATATATATATATATATATATATATAGGCACACACTATTATCTTCTTCTGGGGAAAGCCACTGCCCAGTCGGCGTAACGTACGGCTTGTATGTCGACGTGCCGATGGGGTGGTCCGCCTAAGCGTCGCATTTTCCCAGCCCTTGGCCATTTGTTTTTACCTTTATTCTGCGTGTGTAAGAGAGAAAGTAAGACTTCTTTATGTTGCCCAAGCCAGTGAGCTTTAAATTCCGATAACAGCGAGTCCAAGGTGCACCGAGCGCCGTTTTCGTGCATCTGTCACTTAACGCCCCCTCCCCAACCTCCCGGCAACCCTCCCCGTCCTTCACCCTGTCACCTAAGCCATTGGGAAGATTTCTCTAGGTGGCGGTGGACAAAGCCAAAACAATCCAGGAATAGGAGGCCTTATATATATATATATATATATATATATATATATATATATATATATATATATATATATATATATATATATACGCACATCTTCGCGCTCACGTTGGGCCCGCAGTACAGGAGGAAACAGAAAAGGGAAGCAACTACCGCGTTGGCAGCAGCGAAAGGAAAACCGCGTCCGCACACAAACACGTGCCGTGTTTTTCTCTCTCAATCTCATTCGTTCTTTCCCGCCACCGCGAGACAGAAACCCGAGTGTGAAACGGAGGCACTGTGCGTGTAGACAGGCTGGAACTAAAGACGGCGCAGAAAGAGCGGAAAGCCGCGCGACAGGCGGTACAGGAAAGGTGCAGCAAACGGCAGCAGCAAGCAGAGAGAAACGAACTCTGGCTTCACGGCAAAGCACGGGCTTCCGGCGGCACGAACGGTCACACCTTCTTTTACGGGCGAGCACACGGCCACACACACGAGCAGGAGCGCTGAAACGACACAGCCTGGCTGCCGTCTTTTTTTTTTTTTTTCTTCCGGGTTTCCGTTCGGGCAGCTCGCGCACTTAACTGCAGAGGCGTGGAGATCAACAGAGCGATCAAGCTGCGCACTTCACTGCGTAGACGCCACGATACGAGAGTTGTCGGTCAGTGCGTCGTATCGGTCAGCCTCCGTCGGTTCACGCTCGTTAGGCTGGATAAATTACGCGGCCAATATCTCGGATCGTTTATCCGCGTCCGCACCGCCAGAAATGACAGCAGCACTCCATCGTACGTCGAGCGCGTGAACGCGGGTGGGAAGTACTGGCTGCCACTTTTTTTGCTCGTACGTTCCGAAAGAACGCGGGAGGACAATCCCATCTCTATTAACTACAGCACAGCAACGGGCCTGCGGCGAGGCGTCGCTGCCAGGTCGACGACGACAAAGTCCCGCCTCTGCACGCTCCCCGAGCTCGAGACAGGGCGGCCACTAACTCCAAGACTACATCCACCTCGACAGGCGGCGCTCATTAGATTCGGGGATCTCGGCAGAAGTGCACCGGCTAATCGGTCGCAGCCCGTTCGATTCGAACGGCGGCTTAAGGAAACACGAGGGGACTAAGTTCGCCTCGCGCCTTTCCACAGACATACGTATAGCTAGCTGCACAGCTTCCGTACAGCGCGTGCTCGGATGCGAGGCATCCAGCACTGCAGTGCTTATCCTGAAGCCGTGAGTATCAGCAGTGCAGCGTTCAGGAGCGCTCTGGCGAGGCGATAAGAGAAGACCGTGCGATACTCGACCTCGACATGCATACGCGCCGAGAAACGACAACGTGGAGACGCGATGCTGCTGCTGTCGGGACACAGTTGTGGGCGCGTCGTCTGCCGCACGGCCTGTCCTTGCGGGGGTGCTTGCGACGCGAGACACAAGGTGCGACGGATGATTCAGCGCGGGCAACGCCGCGACGGCACCCAAGGTTAGATCGCTGGATTTCCTGGTGTAGAGGGGGCGCGCGTAGATGTGCGCGCGCGCGCTCCGAGACCGGTTGGCGGGACGAGGTACTATATACGAGCGAACAAGCTTGCATGCGCTACAGGTGCATACACAAGCACGGCTACCGAACAGTCCTGCGCAGAAACAGCGAGGAGGGCTCGCGTGACACAAGGAGTCCATTACTCATACCTTAGGGGGTCGTTGCAACTCCTTCAGAGAGAAAAGAGAGAGAGACAAACAAAACCAACGAAAAAAAAAAAAGGAGTAGGGGAATCAACGCGACATCACTACTTGGCGACAATGAGTCCTCAAATCTATAGCGTTCGTGCACGTAAATGAGGGGTGAAAAATCTCTGCGGGTCGCAAACAAGTACGCATAATGTGAGCGAATAAGAAAGAGAGAGTGTTTAAATGATTACTATTGGAGAGGTCTACCCGGCGCCACGCCTAGCACGCTACTCCGGATGAGTATGGTGAAAAATGAAGTAATATACAGGACAGATACACAACCTACACGAAGCATAACGCAATTGACACTCAACAAACTACAGCGCAACTGCGTGATGAAGACAGCAGATAACACGGGCTGTTTAAACCAGTTAGGACAGCACAGTAAATAAAAAAAAAGAAACACGTCTGACCCTGCAGCCTGTAATAGTTCCCACCCCTTCCAAGAGTACATCCAACGTTTCGACTATCTCCGACCGGCAGAAAGAAAGAAGGAAAAAAAAAGGCGTTATCCAGACAGCGGTTATCGCGTGGTATTTATGTTCCGATAACTGGCATCCAACGGTCGCTGCACGGAAAACTGAGCGCAACGATGTCACATGACCATGGCCTTGAATAGTCAGTGGCGGCGCATGCTATACGTTGGCGAAGTGCACGTAAGCTCAGAACTTCCAAAGCACACGCACCACCGGCCTCATATGCGAAACTGTGAGCCATAAACATGGCGGCCCCAATGACATCACCCTCAAGTCGCAAGGTTGCCACCGCTACATGATATAGACGCCGTCGGTTACTCACCGGTCCCGTACTGACGTCATCGACCAACAACAACCTGCCAAGAAAAACGATATGCCCCAAGCCTGCAAAAATATAAAAACAAATAAAAAAGGAACGAAGTTCTCCTCCACGTCAGCCAGACCTCCTTGTTAGACGGCTGTTACGCACGGCGGAAGCGTCCGACCGTACAACGCCAGGGTCCAATCTTTGTGTGCCATCGACTGCAGCGCCGGCAATGCCTATACGCGCTCCTCAATAAGACGTTCGATTCGCAATAAAAAGCGCACGACCAGTGAAATCCCCGTCCGCTCGCCCCCATCCGGGGCACTGGGGGGGGGGGGGGGAACGAGCAAATGAACCGTTTTCGATTGTACACCGAAAGGAGCACAGCAGCCTTCCGAGTGAAGTCTTATAGAGATACAAACGCCGGAAACGGCGCACCAGGAATAAAAGAAAGTGGATCGGGGCATTGGAAACGCGACTCGAGAAGAAGCGTGGGCACGGACGAGACAAAAAACAAACGAAGGTTCGTTACCAACGAGGGAGGCTTTAGTTTAGATGTCGTCTCGAGAAAGGCAATGAGGATTCGCAGCAGGTCGTCGCGCGACACCGCGAAACGAGCTTAGTTTCCAACCAAATATACGGGACCGACGTGCGCGGATCGACGTAAGAGAATCCGGCAGACGTGTTATAGATGCGCGGCGAGGAGCTTTTGTTTCAGTTTGCGCAACAGAGACGACGTTCGTGAGGCGCCGACCGACAGCCAGACAGGCAGGCAATCTGACCGCAAGTGGAACGGCGTATATGCAGGCCCAGAAGCTGGCGGCGTCGAAACGGGAGTCAACGTCGCTCACAAAGCACGAGCCCAGAACGCCGAGTTTTGCAACGACCGGTCCTGCTCTATGAATACCTGCTCGCGGAGCATCGGTTGTAAAATTCAGCCAGAGTCTTCCTTTCTTCTTTGGAATAGAAACAATGGCTAGGTGAAAGTTTGCTGTCAAAGTGTAGACACGCAACGTCGCAAACTGTGTATTGTACGACTGGGACGCTCTGAGAACACACATTCATCAAGTAATCGGAGCGTGAAGAAGCACACACATTAAAAGGGACAGGGAATGGTAGACACAATACATGACTACGTCACCCCGTCTTGGGGGTGCGCTTCTCAAACCGACCAGCACGCACCAACCAGCCCAGCAACACGTTGTATTTAATCGAGCGATTGATTTGCGTACGTATTACGCTCTAAAACGCCGCATATAGTGACCTACGAGAGATGCCGCAGAGGAAGGGCTCTAAAATGATTTTGATCACCAGGTCTCTAGGTAAGTAAGTGCACGAGCGCCTTTGCATTATGCCTAAATATGAATCCACACGCAGCGGTAAGGAATCGCACCCGCGACCTCGTATTCGGCAGCAGGTACGCTACAGCAAGCGAGCCACCAGGCACGTACCCAGGGGGGGGGCGCCCCCCCCCCCGAAATCATGTGGCATACCCCCCCCCCCTCCCCACCCACGCCACCACTCCTCACACATTCCTAAAGCGCCGCCAGATCAATGTTGAGACTTGGCAGCTGTTCATCGGTCAGCATTATGCTGCCTTGTTCACTCCTTTTAGATGGCGGTAGTTATCGGCCTCTCTTGTAATGTGAAGGACAGTTTTCTCATAGATTCCGCACCCGCGCAATTAACTCGAGATGCGTTCAGTTGTCACCATCTATTCAACCGTCACGCCCATAGCTGTTGCTTTTGTTAGTTCAACCTTCTTTGTTTAGGCTGATCCTGGGACCAGGAGGGGGATGCGGCTGTTACTCAGCTGGTCTGTACTCTCATGGAACGAGTTGTGGCCAGAGAAAACGCCAATTGCGTTTAACTTTTCTCTTTGCTTCATTATTTCCTTGAGTTACGGCTCGCCGCGACGCTGGCAGATGCCCGGAACCATCTACACGTGATATGGGTTAGATAAGGTGGGAAATAAAATAATGTGAAAAAGAGTCCATCATGAAACCCTGCGATAACCCTTAACCCATAAGCAAGATGACTGTCGCCCGTTACCTCGTCTGTTTTTCCCTAATTGTATAGCACTTTTCGTGCAATATTGGCAACTGGAAACAAAAATCGCAAGGAGTTGAGAAATTAAGCGATCTACCAAGGGAGAGAGCCAAGGCAACAACCAAACTGCAAGCAAAAGCGAATAATAAAAAAGTTAACCGTTGTTTATGAGAATATTTATGGATCAACATCTTTTTATTTAAAAAGGAAGCAGAGAAAACGCCGCCGGAAGTGGAGAACAATTACTTGTTTTGAATGATGCTTCTACAGTTATCGGTCGAACCGCCTCACCTAGCCACTTCTCTGCTGTGCTTATGTGGGTGTTTTTCTAACCTTTCGCGGTGAGCGCAGGACGTCTAGAATCGCAGAGTCCTGCGCTCTACGCGGTTGTATGGGACTGGCGGCCGCACAGCGTTACGCAATTCGCGGAACTATCAAAACTGATCAACAAGGCGAAAATAACTGATATTCGAAACTATAACATGAGAAAGACTGAAGAAGCCGTAAAAAATGAACGCAGCCTGAAATCATTAAAAAAGAAACCTGGTATAGGACAAACCATGATGTATGCACTAAAAGATAAAAAGGATAATATCATCAGCAATCTCGAAGATATAGTAAAAGCAGCGGAAAAATTTTAAGCTGACCTGTATACAGTACCCAGAGGAGTCACGATACCTCACTTAGAAACAGTGATGAACAAGATACAGAAACTCTTCTATAACTAGCGATGAGGTCAGAAGGGCCCTGCAAGACATGAAACGATGAAGATCGGGAGGAGAAGGTGGAATAACAGTCGACTTAATCAAAGATGGAGGAGACATAATGCTTGGAAAACTGGCGGCTCTTTATACGAAGTGTCTATCGACTGCAAGGGTCCCAGAAAACTGGAAGAATGCAGACATTATACTAATCCACAAAAAAGGAGACGTTAAAGAATTGAAAAATTATAGGTCTATTAGCTTGCTCCCTGTATTATATAAAATATTTACCAAAATAATCTCCAATAGAATAAGGGCAACACTGGATTTTGTCAACCAAGGGAACAGGCTGGCTTCAGGAAGAGATACATTACAGTGGATCACATCCATGTCATCAATCAGGTTATCGCGAAATCTGCAGAGTAAATAAGCCTCTCTATGTGGCTTATATAGATTACGCAAATGCATTTGATTCAGTAGAAATACCAGCAGTCATAGAGGCACTACGTAATCAAGGAGTACAGAACGCTTACGTAAAAATCTTGGAAAATATTGCTACATGCGTGTGGTATTTGTTTGTTTGAACGAGGCGCGTGGGCGCCATCACTCCAGAAAAGAGGAGGAAGAACGAACTGGGCTCGCGCTGTGAATCTAACCGGTCAGCGCTGCAACCGTTGTTGTAAATATAATCTGTAAATAGCTTCTCGTCTTACTGACTCGTCCTTCGCGTAAGAATATCTACAGAGGTTCTACAGCTACCTTAATTCTACACAAGAAAAGCAGGGAGATACCTATAGAGAAAGGGGTCAGACAGGGACACACAATTTCTCCAAAGCTATTCACTGCGTGCTTAGAAGAATTCAAGCTGTTAAACTGGGAAGGCCTAGGAGTAAAGGTCGACGGCAAATATCACAGCAACCTTCGGTTTGCCGATGATATTGTTCTATTCAACAACAATGCAGACGAGTTACAACAAATGATTGGAGACCTTAACAGAGAGTCTAAGAGTGGGGTAGAATATTAATACGCAGAAGATGAAGATAATGATAAATAGCCGGGCAAAGGAACAAGAGATCAGGATCGCCAGTCGGTCACTAAAGACTGTGAAGGGCAACGCTGGATTTTGTCAACCAAGGGAACAGGCTGGCTTCAGGAAGAGATACTTTACAATGGATCACATCCATGTCATCAATCAGGTTATCGCGAAATCTGCAGAGTACTACTGCAATGTGTACGTATACCTAGGTCAATTAATCACAGGGATCCCTGATCATGAGAAGGAAATTCACAGAATAAAAATAGGTTGGATCGCATACGGCAGAAATTGCCAGCTCCTGACTGGAAGCTTACCATTATTACTGAAAAGTAAGGTGTGCAATCAGTGCATTTTGCCAGTGCTGACATATGGGGCAGAGTCTTGAGAGCCAGTTAAGGACCGCGCAAAGAGCGATCGAACGAAGATTGCTAGGCATAACGTTAAGAGAGAGAAAGAGAGCGGTTTGGATCAGAAAGCGAACGGGTATAGACGATATTCTAATAGACATCAAGAGAGAAAAAATGTACCTGGGCAGGTCATGTAATGCGCCGGTTAGTTAACCGTTGGACCATTAGGGTTACAGAATGGGTACCAAGAAAAGGAAAACGCAATCGAGGACGACAAAACACTAGGTTGAGCGATGAAATTAGGAAATTCACGGGTGCTTGTTGGAATGGGTTGGCGCAGGACAGGGGTAATTGGAGATCGCAGAGAGAGGCCTTCGTCCTGCAGTGGACATAAAACATGATGATGATGATGATGATGATGATGATGATGATGATGATGATGATGATGATGATGGAGTTGTTGGGCCCCCCCGAAAAGAAATCCTGGGTACGTGCCTGCGAGCCACAGCGGTGCGGGGTATAACGAGAGCGAGAGAGTCGCAATCTCCAACGCCCAGTTCGAAAGGCATTTCCTGTCGTCGGGTGCCTAAGCCTGTCAGCGTGTACCTGTAATAGAAGGTATCGCTGCAAAAAAGAAAGAAAGAAAGAAAAGCGAAAACAATGAACGCAGTACACTTCGAAGAAATCCTTCCTCGGTTTAAAGAACGGTGCTGCTCCGAAAACTGCGGCAGGCGGGTGCGCCATCGGCCTCGTTCCGGCATCTTTCGGATCTCCCGAACAGCATGCCCTCCTCCTCCTCCAGCTCGTCGAGAGTCACGCGCGCGGAATGCGCATTCTTGAAGGCAGTGAAAAATTCCTCGCTGCCACGGACAACATTGCCTGCGAAGAAGCTACGCAGGGGCGAGGCCGACGAGCGTCCAGCCAGCGACCTGTCACCGCTGCTTTGTGTTTGCACGGAGCCTATCCCTCAACTCGCGACTGCAATTGCCGAAGCTGCCGCTGAGACCAGCATCTCCCGCGGCGAGAGAGAGAGAGAGAGAGAGAGAGAGAGAGAGAGAGAGAGAGAGAGAGAGAGAGAGAGAGAGAGAGAAAAGCTCCGTCGTGCCAGAAAAAAAGAAGATTATCTTTTCGCGAGCGGCAATTAGAGTGAACGTGGCCTGCCTTGAAACAATCTTTTCCGGGTCCCAGCTATCATGCGCCAAGATTTAAAAATACGCGAATGCCACGTAGCTGGACAGAACCAAGATAACGTTGCTTGCCGTCGCTTGGAGATAAATATCTTTGTTTTGTATTACGCCGAACTACAAATTAGTCCTAGTTAATTAAACAACTTCTCAAATATTATAATTAGATGAGTAGTTTCCGTGAGAGAATAGCAGAGCATCACGAAAGAACTCCCGATACAGGTTTATGTTGCTCAATACATGCTACTTAAAAGTTTTTTCCGAGCGTAGAAGTAGCCGGTGAATACACGCAAGGTGCCTCGAGCGACCAGTCGCATGGCAATTTGCACCTTCATGGCGCTATTGAGATGTACAAAGGTTATAGATGTTTTTTTTTTCTAAATACATTCTATCCAGCAAAGAGAACTATTCTACTGCTACCTAGCTATTACTGCATTCCTTCTTCTTCTCTAACCAATACAACTACTACCACTACCCCGCCGATGAGACGGTTCTCGAATGCAAGCAATCCTAGAAGAGCTAGTGCTCACAATCAGTGTTGCCGCATCACAGCCATTATTTCGTGCTTTAAAATGAAAATGATATTTACAGTTCCAATACAAACAAAGAAAACGCTGCAATACGATAGCGCATGGGCGCAGTCACGTGGTTTTATTTCATATTTCGCAGGTTTTCTTTAAACGCCGGAAAGGTAACCACGCAACATATACGTTGTCACACACACACACACACACACACACAGACACACACACACACACACACACACACAAATTGGATCGGTCGTTTCTTAATTTTCTCTACAATGCAATAAAACGCACTTGGCCTTAAAGTGAATAATAAGGATATTGCATAATTCATATTATAGTTAATTAACTAAAAGGAGTCCCACATGACGGCAAATCATATGCCGTTGGTTTCATCGAGCTGCGGCTAAACAAAAAAATTTTTTTTTTCTTATCCTCGGTTCAAATAATGTGAAAGAGGGTACCTTGTCAAAGGAAACGACAGCGCCGGCGATACTGTGATGTGTTCAAGCAGCAACTGATTACAAACGCTCTGTTGTACGAGCGTTATTTCTGAAATACCATGCATCCAAAAGTACAATCGTGATGATTAACTTCACAGCGTTTACGTCCGAATGTGCCACCTGAAACGCGTACTCGCCCACCGCAATCGAGATCCGTATGGGCAGACGACCCGAAAACGCCCCAAGATGTCGCTGCCAGCGCTGACGTTTCCATTTGCTTCTGCCGGCTTTCTGCGTATGCCTGCGTGCTTCCGCTGTGACGAAAAGCTCCGACATAAGCGCCGAACAGACCTCACGCAGGATTGTGCTTTGCTTCGTCATAACCGACCACTATAGGCATCACGCGGGCGTGCATGCGTCCTTTAATCAGACGCCTCTTTTAGTGCGCGCATCCAGCTTTACAAGCACGCAGAGGGATCCGGCTCGCGTCGCAACGCGCAGCCGGTGGATGCATGCACACGGTGTTGGCTTTACGCAGCAAAACGAGCCGTTTACGAGACCGCTTCGATGAAGGCCGCGGCAGATCTCTCTCTCTCTCTCTCTCTCTCTCTCTCTCTCTCTCTCCCGCGGTCTCGAAGCGACGTGCGTTATATACCGGCGGGGCGCGGTATGCCCGGTGTGAGGGTTTGTTCTCCGACGACAGCTAATGCCTCCGCAAACACGAAAGCGAAGAGCGGCAGGAAATGCGACAAAACAATAGCATCCTGTGGCGTAAGTATTATGCGACTCCCCCCCCCCCCTCTTGCCCCATACCATCACCGCCTATGTGCTCCTCATCGTCCCACTTCGCAAGTCGCTATTGCGAAGTGAATCTTTCACGTTTCAGTGGCTGTATCAAACTGGAGGGGCAAAATATAACGCTGCGAAGAAGGTCACTCCACCACGTGCCGGCTGCCTCTTGGGCCTAACTGGTTCGCGTGATGACAACCGACAGACAAGTCGGCCGCTCACAGGCGTCAGTAGAATTTCTGCACTGGCATGGCCCCACTTTATATATATATATATATATATATATATATGAGCGCGGGTGTGCTTCGGCATATGTTTCACGGGCTCTCACGCTGTTAGAGAACCTGTCCCGCCCTATATATTAGCGCTCTTTTTGGAGTCTCCTTATATTTTGGGGAACCAAGGTGTGACAAAACTCTGTTGCACCGGCTGTGGCTGGACGTCACGTTTACCAAGTCATGGCCATTCCCGTGACACTTGCGAATGTCAGAGCAACAAATAGCTGGATAGCGGTCGCAACAGACGTGTGCTCTAAAACAGACCAGAGCGCTTGTTTGCTTCCTGCGGTCTACGGGCCAGCGAGTAGAGTGCTTTCTTCGCTTCAGTTAATTAGGGAACTAGGGGAGTTAGGCTATGATGGTGACGTGTGCCGCTTCAACATTGTGCGCCGACTCCCTTACTATCTCTTTAAATCCATTTTCACTAGGGCAGGGTAGCAAATCGGATTGTTTTCAAGTTAACCATGCTTTTTTCTTCCCTCCCCTTTTCTCTCTGTCTCTCCCTCTCCATCTTTTTCATTTTGAAAAAAAAATGTCGCTTGTAACGAGGTAGGTGTCCCAGCCCATTCACTTGTTATAAGGAAGGTTTACATTAGTTTGCATCATTTTTTTTTATTTCTTGTGAAGGCCGCAAACAGATCGTGCTCAATAAGAATATGTAGCCTTCTTCCTTTCGCCGCCTCAAACATGCAGAGATAACAAATAAAATAGGTACCCTGTGCAAATACACATTTCTTGCACTACGTATGTTTGAGCTCAAAGCGAAATATAGTTCCACATATTAAAGCGCGTACTGAACACACAAACTTTCCGACTTCCTCCTTCTCGGAGTGGCAAATCAGTAAAAAATAAATTACGTTATATATGTTCCTTATTTCGCAATCAAATCAAAACAAAAAACAACCAATGAAAACGTTATGCGCATCGTACCCTTTATTATTTTTTTTTTATCTTGCCAGTTGCAGTTTTTATTAGATACTACACAGAGAGACGTCAAAATTGAGTAGACGAGTAAGCTATTCCTTCAAAACTCTATCAGTCATTCTGTGGCGCAGAAGCCTTGCTAATTAGCGCTGAAAATGAAAGCCACAAATTTCCGTTCTGAACTTCGCGCGTCATCTGTGTATAACTGATGACGTCAGTGAGTTGTTACAAAATCACATTGTGTTCTCTGGCATTCCCTTCGTTTTCCGACAGGAAAAACAAATGACATATAAACATTTACTCTTTGCGTATAATTAAGAAAGTAGCACAATAATTCTTCGTTTATAAACACTCAGCGTCGAGCACACGTTGTCGAAATTCCATGCATTCCATGCGGTTGCTGCTTAGGAGAACAATGCCTATCAGCTAATTGGCTACCGTGCCTGTAAACAAACAGGTACGGTAGCCAATTAGCTGATCATTGCAACAAATGCGCATATACTCCAACGTTCAGTGTTACTAGGTTTCTAAAGAACGCAAAAAGAAAAATAGAGAATTGCAGACGCTTACTGCATTGTTAAAGCAGAAGATAAATGTGTCAACGCAGCGTCACAAACAAAGCTTGAGATAAATATTGTGGATAAGCACTTCCGTTACTTGTAGGCAGTACGCATGCCTTCCAGCCTTTTGGTTATTGCTGGTGCGTGTTTTGACACCTTATAAAGCTGGTTGTTCCTGCAATAATTTTTTCAGTTGGCTGTACAGCGCTCATCTTCTTGTGTTTGCTTTCAACTTCCAGTCTTCCAGCTGCTTCAAGTTATACTCAATACGAAAACGTTTATTTGTGCTGTTCAGAGATACAGCACTTTAAGAGTAACGCCAAACTAGCTAGGTTGAGTCAGGCTCCTTTAGAATCCAATGCAGTCTTTCTTTACCAATAAACAATAACTTCAACTCGTTTAGACGCTGTCAAAATTCATTAAGTCGCGGCAGAGCTGGTACGAAAACATCGGGAGCAGGAGGAGGAGGATTCACAAACACTGTATTTCGTTTTTGCGTCTTTTATTAACTTACAAAGTCCCCTGTGAAGTTCGTAGCGGAAGCGCTTCGCCACTGCGGAAGCATAATTTGAAGTGCAGCCTAATTTAATACTGCGATTCCGCGGCGTTTCAGTAGCCGTCAATAACGATGCGACTATGCTGGAATTGAGAGAACATATTTGATACCCGAGCACAGATAGAATGACGCTTTATTTGCAACGTTCTGTGGGTACACGCAGCTCCACCACGCTCCAAACTGTCCAAAAGGCGGACTCCAGTCACGTGAAAGAGGCGGGCCGGGCCGGTGATCCCGGCTGAAGGGGGGGGGGGGGGGGGGGCTTTGTGGAGCGCCGAACAGCATTTTATGTTTCTTTTTTCTTTCTTCTTTTTTTTTCTGCGAGAAGACCGAATAAAATAAAAATTCTGCTGACAACCCCACAACTATCTAGCCGACGGCTGACAACCTGAACATCAGCCAGCAGGCGGATGGCGTAATGGGGCGAAAAGTGCACAGCGTAGTAGCAGAGAACGGAGTGTACAGCACGGAAAACAGAAGTACAAAGGAGCGAAGTCTATAGTTATAGTCGCCAAACCATTGTGGAACGGACAGCGGAGAAGCGGAGAATAGCGCGCTACACAAAAGGACGAGAACCGAACAGCACAGACGGCTGAACTAGGAACGTGTAAGCTCGTTTGCCCTAACCTAGTTCGCCCTAACCGCTTGCACAAAGCTGGGTCCCCTTGTCGCTACGTTGTGAGGACCAAGGAAGCGCGCGAGACTACGTAAATTAGTAGGACACCGTCGCTCTAGACGTCTTTCAGAAGACTATAGGGTTTCAGAAACGCGCTGTTTTCTAAGCAACTTGTAACGATACACAGCACAGCCGTATGTATTTTGCAACGCTCAGAATGCGTGCACAAGGATCTTAACTGGAGATCAAGAGGGTGCCAATAGGGCTCAAAAAGAAAAGAGCCGGTGCGACACAAGGCAACTCGTTATCGTCTACTTGATAAAAAAAGAAAATCTAAATATAGAGAAGAGGGGGGCGGGGACGCGTGCAAAAATTTTGTCCGTAAGGCCTTGATCGGCAAATTCGCCTCGTGCCGCTAAATTATAATTCGAGTTCAGCGTTCTCAGTTTGTACTGTTTTCCTATTCTATTCCTTTCCTACATTAATTTTCTCCGGCGCTTTCTTTTCTTTTTCCGTTGGTCGCTTTTTCGGCAGAGACAGCTTACAGTTTCTTTTTTTTTTTCTCTCTGAATTTCTGCTTCCCTATTTTTTTTTTTTTTTTACGCTAAAATTTGCTGCAGCACATCCTACTCTTCACTGTACAGTTGCATCCAATACACAGAATAACACATATTAAAATGAATTCTGGCGTTCAGTAAGGCGTTTATGGCACGCATAATGAAAACTACTAGCCTGCACGGGTGATGTGAGCTCCTCATTTAATAAACCTGGATCGCGAACACTCGTGCCACACAGTGTTAAGTGCGCTCAGCGCAGCAGCGGAGCGAACTGATATCGCTTTGCGCTACCCAATTGCAATGAATCGCCTTGGGAGTCGCGCCAGGTTTCATCCGTCATGGTGCAATGTACTCGCACATTGTGCTGGAAAGTAGCAGCCACGCCTATGGGGGCCTTCCTGCCCATGCCTGTCGGAAGTGAATGAGTAAGCTTCCGCGACAACAAGCACGATCGCAGCTTCTTTCGCGTGGAGCAACTCTTAAACAGCAGGCGAGGAGTACTGCGATGTTTTATGAACAGCCCAGTAAACCCATGCACGCTACCGCACTGCAACACGTCGAGGTACTCGTTGTGCCCGACTCGCGAGACGCAATTCGCAAAATGATGGAGATCACGACACCGGTTCCTGACGGGGGACGAGCGCGGCCTATACCTGCTGCTCGGCAACCTCTCTTCCGTGCTCCCACCACAGTGGCCCGGCTGGGCACAGAGCGTCTCGCGTTTGCAAACTGCGATCAGCACTCATTCACGGGACGAGCCTCAAGCATTACCGCACAAGGGGCGTTCCCACCGTTCCCGTAGCGCAGCTATGGGACGAGTGCTGCAATCATCGCCTCGCGTTCGTACTTCATCCTGCCATTACCTGGCAGTAAAAGTAACCTATTACACCAAATAAACTCCACCAGTCGCTTCTCGAGCGTACCTGACAAGGGAAGTAGTGAGGAATGTGTCCCAGCTAACGTCAGCCAAGCTGTTCAATGAAAAAAAAAAACGTTTTAAAAAACAATAAGCAAGATACAATTATAAAACCCGACGGTATTGTATAGGTCGTCGGAGGTCTGACGACCAGGTACCGCAGGTCCAATAATTATAACTTGCACCGTGTTTTCTTTTTTGTTTTCGTTGCGCATCTTGGCTAAAGTTAGCCTACATAGTATCGTCCACTTTCCTGAGCAATACCTTCAGTATTCAAGGCATCACACTTTCAACTTTTCCTCGGCTTTATGAAGGAAGGATAAGTGGCTTATATGACGCTTACCACATATATCTGTTAATAGCTGAAAAATTAACCTACAGGTATCCGGCTCAAAATGAAGGTGCCATGAGCAGTTGAGTAATATATAGCGGCATTATTTTCTCTCTTACAGGCATATCTTTATGTCCACTTCTGGTGAACTAAAAAAAAGAATATATCGCGGTCATTAACAAACCCTGATACGCATATACCACAAGGGCTTCCCACAAGGGATCCGTGCCACGCATGTGACAAATCAACGCGTTTAATTAAGGGACATTGAACAGGAACACTAAATTAGTCTATATCGATAAAGTATTCGTTCAACCAAAAATATTAAAAATATCTATTTTGGTCAATTTAGCAGCAAAAGGTTGCATATTAGAAGAGAAAATTAAAGTCAAAGTTCGTTTTCTTTTTCCCGTCCGAACACGAACGCCGCTGCCCATCCCCAATGTTGCGTCACAGATTTCAAAATATATTTTTGGCATTTTGGCCATCGTGACTCAGTTAAAGTTCTCGAAACTTGCCAGGTTCAGTCTTTGGCTCTTTCAGAACACACGGCACTCCTCCTTGACCGAGAAAAGATTACCTATAGGCGCAAACAGACGCCGTCAAAATTCATGACATCACGGCGTGCTGGTGCGGAAACTTCAAGGCGGCGGCGCCACCAGTCTATCCTTCTTTTTTCTCGCCTTTTTCTCTCTCCCAACAGGCCTCCTATCACGGCAAGAGTGACTTTCCTTGCTATTGTTAGAACGGTAATTTGCTAATGCAGCTCAAACATTTTTCTTTTTTCATTGGCGTGCCTGTAACACATGTATCTGCTAGCCTAAGGCTAAGAGAATAGAACGCAGACAGAAAAAGAGAGACTGAACAGCACACATTGCGTGCAAAGTCTTTTGGACTTCTACCCGCCCCACTCCAAGCGCTTTCCACAATTATTTTTCCTCGTTTAAACCCCATGCGAAGTAAGAAAGAAAAAAGAAATAAGTAAAACGGCTTCATGCACTTTATCAAGCTTTCCTTTTTTCTCGTCTCGCGTCTTCAACACAGTGCTTGTGATACTCGGAAACACTTCAGTTTCTCCAGCCGTGCTGGCAGAATGAGGAAGCTCCGGAGCGCAACGTAAAACAGCCGAATGAAGACTTTGTTAGCTCCGCAAGCAAGCGCCCACGACAAAGACGCCCCATCGGTGTCTTCTGCTACCTTCGCTCTCTCGTCCCACTACTTGGAGGAAAGCGGCTCTTATTGCGCGCGCCGCACTCACGTTCACGCTTCGTCTCCGAGCATACTCATTTTCCAAGCACTACTTTCTCGCTGTAGCTAGACGTCTCAGCCGGCGGAGATGAGCTCTGTTACACAAAGAAAACGCAACTAGGACAAGGCTAGGCAGCATAGCAGCAGACGATTGAAGTTGAAGCTTGCTTGTATTTCTGGTTATACACGAGAAAGATTGAACGTAATGGGGCTGGAGCGCCAGACTGGGCGCCTGTAGTGCCACGAGCACTGCGATGAACCGCAGAACGCACAAACTGCGCGAAAATAATAACATATATATAGCATCAGAACAGTAAACACTGCAATAACATCTTCGGCGATTAAAAAAAAAAAAAGGAAGCGCACTACACCAAAGGAGACGACGACTACACATATAATGAGCCTAACGAACCTTGCGCTGAAGCTGTATCTCCCGCATACTATCAACTCGAAGGCTAATGCAAGTGCGCCTCATAGCGGCAGCAATGTCTTAAAAAAGGAAAAAAAAAAAGCCACTAGAACTAAAGCCAGGCTTCCGAAAAAAAAAAAGAAGAAAACTACTTTCCGGCCTTTTTCCGGACCCGCAAGCGGGCAGCCTTTCCCGGCGAACAGAGGAGTTTCCAAAACACTCTGCGAATGATAAGATTTGTTGACGGGATGCGAAGACCGGAAGAGAAACGATCACACTTTTCCTTTCCAATCTGCGGGACTTTGAATCAACAAAAACGACATGTCTGCTCACGCGCCCCTGTATAGTGGTTTCAAAACTTCCTACAAGGACCCCGCATAGTATATCTAGAATAGCACCATAGCTGCTACGACACAACCGTGAATTGCAGCTCTTGGTTGATAGGCGGCCCGGCAAAACTGACAAGCGAGGCGGTAACCCAGAGGCGCGTGCGTGTGTGTAACGCTAGGAGACGACGAAATCAACGAGACGGGCGAGAAGATTGCCTTTCCGCACGCGCTTTTGCTGCGGGCGAGTCTGGGGCCCCTCGGCGCAACCGTCACTTAACAACGCAAGCGCTGTGGCAGGAGCAAGTATTGCGCATCTGGGACTAGTCAGGTCCTCGTAGCCGCGACAGTGTCGCCTTCATCTCAGTCACGGTCCGCGTGCCTTGTGTAATGTCGCCGTTGATGACGCGAGTCGTTGATGACACTTGCTAGTCCCGTGCTGTGTGCTGCACGTGAAGTTCTAGAGACGACGGACCGCGACACGAACGGTTGGCAAAACGTTAGCTGAACGCTTTTTATGTGAACAAATAGATCTCAACGCGTGGGTTTCGGTTGGTAACGAATTAATCGCAAACTCACGGTTACAAAATTACAGCGCGAGAAAAGGACGGTGGAACACCGTAAACGACTAAACCAGCGCTGGCTTCCAGCTACATTGTTCTTTTTTTTTTCTTCTTCCAGATCCACGTTATGCCAGGTGTTTCTTTTTATGTGGAACACTTTGTCTTAAGAGAAACTGTAGGCCCCTGGCGTTCTGAGGCTACGTGGATTGGCGTACCTTAGCGTCAAGGAAAGTTTCAACGATAATTGTGCTAATTACATAACTGCGCTAATTATTTACTTTAGGGCACATGTAAAAAAGCAAAATTATATATATATATATATATATATATATATATATATATATATATATATATATATATATATATATATATATATATATTAATGCGCGGCACAATGGTTATAGAAAAAGACTGTACTGCTGTACCGTTGACATTGACATGGATTCTTCGTATGAATACCAGTGCATTTTTGCCTCGTTTTTGTTCCCTTTCTTATGCTTCTTTTTGCGCGGGATATGTAAAAGAAAGGCTGTCGCATCTAAACATAAGCTGTTTTTGCACACAAGCTATATGCGGACGTTGGGAACAAGAAAATTGTGACTGTAATTTCGCTAATTACCTAAAATGTGTTAATTATTTTTTCAACTGTGTACTTTAGGGCAAGTGCTATAACTGCGAAACTAGCACCACTTTCGAGATATGCGTACCCAACATCTGCTAAAGATTGCCTCGGTGTTCGATCCAGTTAAGATTGCCGCGAACTGTTAGGGTCACGCGTTTTGGAAACTGTACACTGGAACTGCAATAAATTTCGTATCTCGAAAGTGGCGCGTCTCAGGATTTCTGCTAAGCAAACATGACTTCACTACTCTTTGGCTTCAATTTCTTTCTTTCTCTCCCTCTCTCTCTCTCTCTCTCTCTCTCTCTATATATATATATATATATATATATATATATATATATATATATTGCTACACACGATCATGCACGCTCTCATGAGGCCACATATGCACTACAGTGTACTAGAATATATATACACTGTATATGCGCTGAGTCAGACATCAATGGCTTTGAGACAAGTTCTACTGAGCTTCCATAGTAGTAGTTACGAGAGTTAGACGTGGGGACGACAAAGTGAACACGTCTGCGGAAAACACTACTGGAATGATTCTTGGGAAAGTGGAATGCAACCACTTATATCTGTGTACACGAACAAGACGACTTTTCCAGCCCCGATCGTCGACGTCGGAAGATGCACGCGCGCGGACCTTGAATGAACTGCCGGCTTTGTTTTCGGACTCATCTCTCTCTGGCGCTCTGCGGGTACCACGAAACCATTAAATGCACTAGGCTTTGACTTTCTTCGCCGTCTCTCTCTTCGTGGCACGACATGCCATTCCAGCCCCAACGGTCACACATTGTTACAGGGCTAAAACAAAGTGGGTGGTCGCTCACAGAACCCACAAAGCAACAAATGCACACGGTTGACGACGCGCAAGGATGGAAACGCGAATTTCTACCGGAAGACTAAAGAAAATAAACAGCACGAGGCACGGCGCCCCGTCAGGTGCAGTTGACTGGCCCAAAAACAAACAAAAGAGCTGGGCACGTCCGTCCATTTCGACGAAATTGTCCGAACTCTCACGGCGTCTCCAGAACATATTCTACTAAAGAGCGCCGCGAACACTGGAGTCACGCCCCGCGCAGTGACTGACCGCACTTGGCAGAACCAAGGATGTGACGGGAAAATAAGCGAGAAGGCGGTTGCAGCAGCGAATCCACATAGAGCGCGCATTGTTCTCGCCGCGATCCTGGCCGATCGTGACAGGTGCACTGTATCAAAACGATGCAGTGATCCTACTGGCAGCCGACACCGCGCTGGCCGTTGGCTTGGCCGAGCGCCAGTACAGCGCGAAGGGAAGAGGAGTGCGAAAGCGAAATGCCCCCGCCTACCTCACAGACAAAAACGGCTGAAACGAAAACGTCCCGTATGAATCAGGTGGTATGCGCTTCATCCGCCGCGTTGTACACGCTTTGAGAAAGCTGCTTACGCGTTTTGCGCAAGCTGTTATCTTCTGTCATAGTACATCTTTTTCCTCGAAGGCGGCTTCTTTGAGCGCGCGAGGAATGCTAATAAGTACGGAAAGGCAACGTACCGCTGGCGATGCCTTGAGAGTCGTAAAATGCTTACCTGTACAGGAAGCGAGAGAAAGGGAACACCAGAGAAGCTCGACAATTTGTTCACGCGAGTTTTCGGAATCTACTGATGTCACGTTCCTTTTGAAAAGGCGCCGCAAGAAAAAAGAAATTCCCTTGATGTAATTGATAAGTGTAGAACAAGTGTGTGCCTTGTAGTGGTGCGAACTGAAATTGATGAGGATAAGGGTCAACTCTCCCGTGGGTTCCGAGTCAGCTGGATTTTCAGAAGACATCTGAGCGAAATCGTTTCAATGATCATGTAAACACAGAGATGTCCTCATCCATTGAGTTCTGTCCACAAGAACTACACTGACCTATACAACATGTACGCGTACGTCGCGCGACCCCCACAGCCACGTTCACGACTGAAGATGTCAAAATATGTGCTAAAGCAGCATTGTCGTTCCGGAAGAATGTAGACAAAATAGTGCGAATGGGGCATGCTGCAGCGCATTTGAATGTCGGGTGCCACTTCATGCGCTGGTGCAGTCGGTTGAACTTGAACTCTTCGAAATTTCGTCACTCCAGGCAATTCATAATTCGTGTTTCCACCTTTCTCACCGATAGTCGTTTCGACACGTTTAGGAGAATTTACTTCGCACTGGAAATTAAACTTACGCGCACCGGCACGAGATCACCTTAGTGAAAACAGTCAAGCGAAACACGTGATCGCAAACTGGACTTGCACTCGGCCGGGCATCCCACCAATCTTGTCGTGAAATTTCAAAGATCAGCACAATACCGCCACTGCGGTTCCTTGCTTCCGCAGAGTCCACACACGACTTTAGAAACACCTGCCAGGCAGGAGCTTCGCCTTCCCATAGACAACATTCCAATGCGCGCCCAAACAAGGATCTCCCTCGACAACAAATCAGTGATGACAACCTGCCGCCGGCTCTTACCTGGTGTGTGGGCCGGTGACCAATGCGAGGTGACGGGATGACGGTGTCTTCGCCTGGTTAATAATCCTCGTCTGAGCAGTACATCCTCTGAAGGTAACTCCAACCACAATGCTTGATATGCGTCGGTGGTCACATCGCAGGGATTCGCACAAGCACACGAGAAAACAACACGCTGAGCACAACCTGCGAGCCAACGTCGGTGACTTCACGCACGCCTGCTCGACCAGCCAACCTTCTTTCGCTGCTGCGCGCCACTCTCTCCAAACTCGTTTTGCAAAATAGCCGCGTGGGGCGCGACCGCGCTCGAATGAAAACGAAACTGCGTTCTGGCGCGTTTCGGTTTCGAAATACTAGCGGCGATTTTGAACTGCGGTAATCATTTTGTCAACACCAAGGTACAACAGCTTAGTTTAAGAAAAAAGTCACAGTTATTTGAAAGGAACGTTGCCCTCAGAGAAGTATGCATTGCTAATTTCATACAGATGAGAACAACATGTACACCGCTGCTATGCTGCAGTTTCTGCCAAACGACCGGACTTTCTTTAAAATCCGAGTTCCTACAATTCACTGTTACTGCAATATAAGGGAGCAAATTTCACTGCTGTCAGTGCACACAGGTATATCTGCCGCTTTCTTTTGCGCACTATGGCAGAGACAACATTCCAAATCATTAGGCTTGCTTCGTACCGATGACGGATTTTCTTAGCAGCAGGCCTGACGAGTTCAAGCACATGGCGTGCATTGAACCCATACTCTTGAAACGCCTTACCGCCTCCCGCAGTTGAGCATGATTGTAAGTTATCATAAGCTCCAAGAATGTTCTTTATGTTACAGCAAAGTTGCACAGGTGGCAATGCAGTGGGCAACCGGCACCGCGCATCCCAGCCACTTCGGTGGGGAAGGAGGCGGCTGCCACTCATTGTGCTCCCCCTCCTCGTCATGCGATTGGTTCGTAAGTGGTAAAGAAATACACCGATACCTCGCCGCCTGCGCTCAGGACAATTAAGACGCTTCCTCCGCTCTTATTGCCACCTATAACACACACTGGAGCCACCGATATGTGCGCCCACCGCACAAAGCTTGTCAGGGCACTAAGGGAATGACATCGGGGGTATGCTTACACATCCCGAAACTAGCGTTTCATGGCGTGGACCTGCTGTGTGACAATGAAGACACCGTAAATTAGAAAAATGGCAGCCAAGTTTCAGGAAGATGGGCGGTGTACTCCATCAAGAAGTTGCTCCTGGAAAGCAAGCATTTGGGTGCTAGTCAGTGCTCCGTCCTGTGGTTCTTTCACTGTGTCCTGTCCTGTGACATGCTGTTTAAAGCTGCTGTTTTGTACTAACCAGCCTAAGTGAGCATGCTGCTAACAAATGCAATTAACTGTCTTTGCTGCAAACTCCACAGAAAGGGAAAATCTCCAGTGTCATCCTTTATTATCAAGTTGAACTCATGGTCAAAGCTGAATCCTATGCTTGCTGGGTGTGAGAAGTCAGAGTTACGAATGTCTTACCCCAAACAGTGGATGACATTTGACGTTAACCAAAAAGCGATTATGAAGAATTGATGTGGCCTTGCAATAAGTAAAGGAGGCTGGTAGGAAACACTGGAGAGACATACTAAACCATCTTCTGGACAAAGTACATTTCTAAAATTAATCTATCTTTTTCAAAGCCACAAATGTATCGGTTCAAAGAACATGAGTAGCTCTCTGGAATCGGTGTAATTCATTTCATATTGCAACATTATTTATAAAGAACATTTCACAAGAGTGAAGCTGGCCATTCCTGAAGACGGGACTGACATCACATTTCTTGCTGCAAACAGAGGACATCATCACCATCATCATCATTATAGGCCTGTTTTATGTCCACTGCAGGGTGAAGGCCTCTCCCTGCGATCTCCAATTACCCCTGTCCTGCGTCAACCGATTCCAACTAACGGCCGCGAATTTCCCAATTTCATCGCTCCACCTAGTCTTTTGTCATCCTTGATTGCGTTTTCCTTCTCTTGGTACCCATTCTGTAACGCTAATGGTCCAACGGTTATCTAACCGGCGCATTACATGACCTGCCCAGCTCCATTTTTTTCCTCTTCATGTCAATTAGAATATAATCTATACACGTTTGCTCTCTGATCGAAACTGCTCTCTTTCTGTCTCTTAACGTCTTGCCTAGAGGACAAATTTATCCAACTGTTAGGTGGAGGTGGTAGCACATCACATTTTTCGATTACGAATCGAATATGAATAGTAAGTATAGACCATCAAATCAAATATTGAATTGTAAAACGCAGACACACATAAGTATTTACAGTTGAGATAATTATTTCTGTATAGCACTTTAGGTACCATACCTGTACTGATAAGTCCAAAGTAGACAGTTATCAGGGGCAAATAAGTTTTAACGTTTTTTCCCTAAAATCACTAATTATCAGTAAAGACAGCAAATAGCCTCTCAACCTCATCTGGCCGGGGTTGCAAACAAGCTTTCCAAGAATACGGTATGGAATGGAGATTTACAAAAACACTAAATAAATTATTGCCAAAACACGATCAGAAATTCTATAAAAAGAAAGAAAAAAACATGCTGAAGGACATGTGTTCTGTTAACACATGTAAAAGGGCACATTGCAATTAATACGTGATTGGTCATAGAGTAAAAGTAAAATAAATGCTACATAGCTGCCAAAACACTAAATAACAATACAAGTAAATCTCACAGGTTGTAATGTAGCTCTGTCATAGAAGAAGAAACAGTGGAGAAGAGACGAGGACAAGAAGAAGACAGGTACAACAGATGGGCATTTGAGCGTCGTCTTCCTTTCGTCTGTCTCTTTTGCGCTGTTTTTTTTTTTTCAAGTATGTTACACCAACTTGCCCAAATCCAGCTCCTGCCTTTCATTGCGAAACAGAAAACAAAACTTGCATCATCCATTTTGGATCTGCAATCCTACAAAATATTTTTTCGTTTCACTTCTGATAATTTGCAATGCTTTGTCTAGCAGACAGAGAACAGTAACAAAACTTAAACAGTCAGTTGCTGCAAAATATATGGTAAGTTTCATATATTCAATATTACTGAATAGTTCATTTTCAAATGCAAATATGAATAGTTCATGTGTAATATCATTATCGTAACAAAACTTCGAATTTTCTCCCACCCTTACTGCTAGGTAAACGCCTGAAAGGGGAAATGATGACAGAGACGAAGGAGGCTAAATATTCTGGCATTTTGTTTGACAGCAATCCAGGCATTTCACATGTGGATTAAATGTGCGAGGTCATAAGGTGCCAAAAGTTGTAGACAAGAACTCATTCTCAGGCTTTTTTGTCATAGATGATAAAACTGTTGGCAAGATCAGAGAATGTGTTCCAAAACAACAAACAGTTGACTGGACATCAAATTTTGTTGCAGCCAAAGCCACAATGCAGCAGTTATGGCTGGCAGCCACAATGGCATAGATGCCAGAATCTAGCAAATTAATTCAAAAGCTTTGTTAGTACCCTGTGTCAGTCATTCACTGAATCCTTGCGGTGTTTTCATTTGGAAACATCAATGTGGCATGATGTTTTCCGAAACTTTAGCTTTTCCATGCCAATAAATGAGCACAAAATACACAGGGAGGCATCTGCACAGTACGAATATGGCATTTGAAGACTCTAGAAGCAGCTATGGTCCTACAGAAAACTTTAATTTGTTATGTTTGTGTGTAAATGGCTGCTAAACACTGTCATGCAAGAACAATGATCTTTAGTTTGCTCAGACTGTTCTTGTGTTCAGATATATGCATAATCATCATCGCCATCACCAGCATCATCATCATCAGCCCATTTCATGTGCACATCCCTGTCCTGTCTATCCCTAATTTATGCATGGAGGTATTATAGCACAAATGGTCGCTGGTATAAATGATCACATTTGAGTAAACACTGAGCACTTAACAGCAAGCTTAGTTTAGTACATAAAGCCATATGAAAATTTCAAGCCATTAATGCATCAGATGAAACATTCATGTACACATTTCAAGCCAGAGCTATCATGATGAATGACAGCATGACAGAGAGATTTTCCAGTATATCGACATGAAGAGAATGACCAGCATTTTTTTTTTGCTTTCTAAATACAAAACAAAGCAAGGCAACACCAACTCTTTGTGTAATTTTTATTCAATTTCCCTGTGCAATAAATAGGACAATGAAATATGCATCCAACAGTCTCCAGAAATATCACACGTAGCCAACAATACGCCGAAAGACAGAACCTTGCAACATAATTTCCCTAGATGTCTCTTGGAGCAAGTGCCGTGTGATGAATATGGTATTACCCGACACAACACAACAGTACAGGGCTATCGTTAAGCATGAACCAGAGAGCACAGAGTGCAACGGTGGAGGACAATACTGTGAGCAAGTTCAACTACTGTGTGAAATACATATCCAAGGCACTCCCATTACAAAAAGATATTACTACTCCATAATACTAAAAGACGTTAAAGAAAACTGCTGGATCTTTTGGCATGCATACTTAAAAATTGAAGGAGCTTTCTGAGGTTGACAGATTATAATGAAATTTGAATCATTTGATCTTACTGACATCACAGATTTATGAGTCAGACAGGAAAACTGGGAGTTGCACAGATCTTATGCAAATTCAATTCAAGGATTAATATATGCACCCTTGATCGTTGTCTTCGGATAGATTATTTATGCTCAACGCCAAGAACTTACTTATGTCAAATTGTATGGAGCAGATGACGCAGGCATGAGCAACTTGGCACAAGCAGTGGCAGTGGCAAGTGCTTACAGTTTCATGATGACAATTATCCTAACTTGTCAGTCAATTTTTCTCAAATTTTTACTTGTCCAGCTACTGCCTACTTATGCTGGCATTACTCTATGATGTTATATCTGTTCTGAGCACAATTACCACTTGTCCACTGCTTTCTGTTTTGTGCCACTTTTGGGGACATGAGAAGGCTTACATGCATACCTCGATATCACCAGACGTGTTTCGAGGTATGCAATACTGGTTTCGTGTGGTACACAAATCCTCATTACTTAGCTTCTACTGCAGGAACATGTTGAAATGTTTCTAGTACTTTGAAATTTTAGCACAGTCATTGCCAACACGGCGAGCAACATCAGCATTGTCAACTTGTGCAGCCCTTGCATGCAGGAGAGAATGATTATTAATTTTGGATTTCTTGTCCGAAAGCATCAACTGGGAACGAGATACGTGGTAATGAGAGATGTAAATTAATTTTGTTTTCATGGAATTTTTCAATGGGTACATAAATAAAGAACAAAGACGTCTTTGCAATCAAGCCTTATTGCCATGTATTATTAGTGTGACAAAAATCCATATATATCTGCATTCTTGGCACCTGTTCTACTATTCAGATTTAGTCTAAACTTGTATGAGGAAAAAAACATACCATTGTATGGTTTAACTGGCTGCAGGAACAAACACTTGGGAAAATAAACTTTATCATGGAACCCACGTTCCATAAACTTTTGGAGCTGGCTTTACACCAGGTATCATGGGCCCATGTGTCTAGAAAAACAATTTTCTTCCTATGCGGGCTATTAGTAGTCAATATCACTTACATTCCCAAAGCATAAGAAGCCAACAAACACTGACACCAAGGACAACACAGGGGAAATTATTTGTGCTTAATAAATGAAAAGGGGAAACAATAAATTAATAGAAATGAAAGTGGATGAGAAAACAACTTGCCGCAGGTGGGGAATGATCCCACAACCTTCGCATTACGCGTGCGATGTTCTACCAATTGAGCTATTGCGGCGCCGTTTCTGCATACACTTTCTTGGATATTGATGCTTTCTAGTAAAACCCTGGGAGCCTTAGCCAGCGCCACCACTTACAAACTTTGGCAGCGGATGTGGAACATCCTTTCTGCCACAGGCGTCACGAGAACGTGATCGTTTTGGGTGAAGGCAATCGGTCAATAAACGCACACATGCTACCTGAAGGCATCAATGTTGCCGGGTTCGAGACCCTCGTTATGTACTAAACGAGAAGAAAGGGGGTTAACCAAGGGGCCCGATTTTATTAGTCACAGCATAAGAAGCCAACAAACACTGATATCAAGGACAACATAGGGGAAATTATTTGTGCTTAATAAATGAAATAAACAAACGATAAATTGATGGAAATGAAAGTGAATGAAAAAAACAACTTGCCGCAGGTGGGGAATGATCTCACAATTGCCTTCACCCAAAAATATTACGTTCTCGCGACACCTGCGGCAGAAAGGATGTTCCATATCCACCACCAAGGTTTACGAGTGGTGGCGCTGGCTAACGCTCCCAGGGTTCTACTAAGAAAGGAAATGGTGCCTCAGTAGCTGAATCGGCAGAGTCAATCGGCAGAGCATCGCATATGTAATGGAAAGGTTGTGGGATCGTTCCCCACCTGCGGCAAGTTGTTTTTTCATCCACTTTCATTTCCATTAATTTATCGTTTCTTTATTTAATCTATTAAGCACAAATAACTTCCCGTATGTTGTCCTTGGTGTCAGTGTTTGTTGGCTTCTTATGCTATGACTAATAAAAATCGAGCCCCTCGGTTAACCCCCTTACATTCCCTAAGTAAGTAATGTTACAGATTTATTGCAGACATGTGATGCTGGGACAGCACAGAGAATACTCTTCATTTCAATACTTTAGATTTCATTCCTCAGTGAAATATCACAAGGGAGCTGTTACTGCACTGTCCAGTGACTTCAGTCAACTTCTTTCACTCAGCATACCGTGCAAAACCTTGTGCACTCCTGTGCTCACGATTGCATCTCGCAGCCACAGCATCACAGACTAAGCACTTTAGCTACACATTCCAATGAGTTCCTCGATTATCTGCCCAGGACCTCCTTACACTGCACACAATGACACACATTCATTATCATTCTCTTGCTCCTTTCTCCTGCGCTGCTACTTACCGGAACCCATCTGTGAAAATCAATTTTCCCCTCTTTCATTTCACTCTCTCACCCTTGTGTAGCCCGTTTCCTCCTGTTCACGTGAAGGGTAGCAAACAGAAAGTTATTCTGGTTAAACTCCCTGGCTCCCTTTCCTACTCTCCCTCTCTCATCCATCCTTAGCATCTTTGTGAACAGGAGCAGAAGAAAACAATGTACACCTTGATACATGAGAAAATGATGCAATTGTCAAAGGCACCACCTCAAAGTTTCCCACACCAGCTCAGTGGGTATACATAGGTTTTTACAATGTCTGGTTGAGGCTACGCATACCAATGCACTGCATTACAAAGGACCGCACTGCGTTATGAAATAAGATCGCTGAACAAGAGACACCTAAGTAAGCAATAATGCTACGACATCTGTGGCACTGCAACATTATCATTGGTATAGGCACATGATTCAGGACTGGACGCTTGTTTGCCACTATCTCCATTATTAAGTAAGTTTTCTATGCAGAACAAATGCACAATGAGGGTTACAAAATTTAACCACCTGTGCCTTGCAATGGCTGATACATGTTGCCGCCTCCACTCAGCGGATAGAAAATTGTACAGTAAAGGCCATTCTGTTGCTACATTAAAGAGGTGCAGAGATCAGGCACACACTGCATTTCTAACACAAAGCACAGGTTGCTTTGGCTACAAATGAACAATGTAGAAAGGCTGTGTCGATCTGTACAGTTCACATAGATGTCCACATCACCCCATGATTAAGGTAAGGCCGCAAAAGACCAAAATGTCCCGAGATAAAGATGTTTCAGAGCCTGGGAGAGTTGTCTGCTTCACCAGTCATTAGCGTCATCATAGTTTGCCTTCAGGGTGCTTAAGAGAACATCCCTTGTCTTTGGCCTGGGATCCTCCTCCAAGTCAGTTTCGACTGCACCGACTTCTGCAAGCATCCACTCCAGCTCTGGAATATGTGGACAGGAGGTATAAAGCAACTCATATGCTAGAGAACATATAAAAGTTGGGCTAAATGATGTAGGAACACATTTTTAAAAACTTTGTGCATGTCCAACTCATGTTGGAAGCGACTTATGCGAAGCATTTGGCCTCGCATTTCCAGATGAGGACGCACTCTTCCCGAGCTTGTTTCTTCGTGGCATGCGGACATCCCAACTACTTGGCATGCCACTTTTGTTACATCTCCTTCTCCGCAACCTCAAGCTCTCCCCACACGGCTATTGGGGAAAACTGACACATATGTAGCTGCTCTCATTTCTATAAGCAAACTGTCACCACGTGACATGATGCACTCACAAATTGTCTCAAAGTGCCAAAGGAAAGGATAGTGGTAAGGTTGACAATCGTTCACTCACTACATGGCTGCATCTGTGGCCTAAAGGGAAAGGCACGCGGCTATTGCACTAAGAAATTCTGGCTCAGATACCAGTGCCAGACACATTTTCTGTTTTTGAGAAGGCCTCAAATGAGGTGAGACGAGAACCTGCCTCGAGCAAAGTGCCTGGCCTTTACACCCTTACATACACCTTTACACCCTTACACCCTTACATTTAACCCTCTTACATTCCCTAAGTAAGTAATGTTACAGATTTATTGCAGACATGTGATGCTGGGACAGCACAGAGAATACTCTTCATTTCAATACTTTAGATTTCATTCCTCAGTGAAATATGAAGTCAAAGAATGGCTCGAGTTAATACAGCAGAAAGGCAGCATTTAATAAACGAGAAGAACGGAGGAGGGCAGCTGGCCACAATCAATAGGGAGGCAACAGCAAATTAAAACTGAATATCATTGACCAATTCTTGCTTGCCTTACTCCTCTTCTGCTTTTTCAATGTGCCCAAGTACCCGAAGCATCCAAAGAGCCAAAGCAGTATATTGCAGATACTTGTTAAAGTGCTGTGTTAGCCTTGCTATCATTGTGTACACTTTGTGTTCTGTACTCATGCACCAGGGATGGAGACACTATATCAAACATGAAGGCCTGCCAACCTGAACATTTTAGAAATACTAAATTCGAAGCAAGAAATACTAAAAATTTGGAAAAGATACTAAACATTACATAAGATTTGTTAAAATAATCTGCAGGCTTGCAGTGCCACAGACAAGTGATCTGTGCCACAGACAAAAGACACTATTAATAAAATATTCATGTTCTGATAGCCGAACATCCAGTTGCCATTATACAATGGTTTCACGGAGTGCGTGGTGGTGCTGCAGGTATGTCCAAACATTCGAGTAGGCAAAACATATCAGTCTCTGAAAATCAATCAGTGACTGCATTTGTACCTTTTAAAGATAACTTTTGCCCTAAGCACGACACAAACAAACAATAGTAATATTATTGGTTTCTATATGGCAATTGCAAACAAGCTGCAAAAATTGGGCCTCAGTAAAGTCATAAAAGTGGGCAGGTATGCACATGCGTTAAGAAGGTAGTAATTGCAGTCGTAAATAGAAGTTAGTCTAGGTTCCAGACAAACGCCGATCTCGAACTACAGGCACTAATAAACGTCAACACCAGCTCCCCAGCACACATGATCCCAATGCTGCTGCAGTACTAGTGCACAAGTGCAGAACATGATACACATACGGCAATATCAAAACTAGTGAACTGGTTCAGTGGGATCTTTGTGACACTGCCTTCCAAGCTTGAGGTAGTTAGTCAAGGACGAGGCAGGCAGAAAAAAAGACATTCAAGAATGTATTTCAAGCATTTACCTTTAAAGGCCAACTGCAACGGTACGTCACTTTGGCTAAATTAGCTATGGATGAGTAGTATATAGGTACTACTGAAGCAAACTTGGCAAAGCTGCAAGGCTGGTAATTGTCTAATTTTCTTATTATAAGCCTTTAAATAGCAACTAAGCGCATGATGCATGCACCTGGTGGTTAGCTCATATGATGCAAGTCCAAGCATGTTGCCACTGAGGTTTTTCAGCGTGCTGCAGGGAGCTGCATCAAATTTGGAAGTCATGCTCAGGGGCACGTGTTCTAGGTCATGCGTTGCTTTCAGTGAACGGTAATGGCAGCGTTTTTTCCTATTTCCTAGTGGGCTTGGCAGCAGCACCTCAGGCACAATGCTCAAGAACCCATTTTGCTTCATTGCGCAGGTTTTGACCCTCTTGCTGCCCGCACAACCGCTTTATCTTGGTGAAGGATTCGCCCGATCTCCCTCTTACCAAGCAAATGACGTTGGCTTCGAGCATCCAGCACGAGCTGATTTTTGCTTGATGAACGACCTCATCATGACTTCCACCAACGTGTCTGCGCCTGCGCTGTCAACGGTGACGTCACATCACGGGGACACCATGCCCTATATAAGAAGCTTCCCATCGCCGGTCGCAACCAGTGGGCTTGGCAGCAGCACCTCTGGCACAATGCTCAAGAACCCATTTTGCTTCATTGCGCAGGTTAGTAACTACTTATCGGCCTACTGCTATCGTAGCGACAAGCGCTTTTTGTTGCTGCTGTCCAGCCCACTATGTATAAAGAGTGTGTGTGCATACCTTTTTTCTTCCCACGACGATCTTTTAAAATGCGGTGATATTGAATCAAACCCAGGCCCAGACACGACTGAAAAGGAAATGCTCCAGCAGATTCTATTAGGTCAAAGTTCCCTGAAATCATCTGTCAGTGATATGCTTGCAAAACAGGGCTCATTTGAGAAAAAAATAGATGGTTTGACCGAGAGAATCAAAAATTTGGAAGACGAGGTGGCAACTATCAAGACCGTAAAAGCAGAAGTAGAGCACGTGAGGTCAACTATTAATAAACTGGAAGCCACTGTATCACACCTGTTAACTAAAACTGACGACTTGGAAAATCGCAGCCGTAGGAATAACTTACTTATTTACGGCATAAAAGAAGAGGAAAGGGAAACAGAAACGGAACTAACGGACAAAATAACAAAGGACATTCTTAGCGAAAAACTTGGAGTTTCGATAAAGAGCATGCAAAGATGCCATCGGATAGGTAGGAAATCAAACAGGAATCGTCCTGTCATCATAAATCTACATGACTACCGAGAGAAGACTTTAATAATGAAGGCATGCCCGAAATTGAAAGGTTCAGAATATTCAATCAGCGAAGACTACTCGAAAAGAATTCGTGATGTCAGAAAGAAACTATGGGAAAGCGCATCACAGGAAAAGGTTAATGGTGCTAACGTTAAGCTGGTTTTTGATAAGTTAAGCATTAACGGTGATATGTTTGGATGGGATAATGCAAAAAACAAACGGTATAAAATCCCGAAGAACCATAAATGACACCACAAAGAGACCAGCCCTGCATTCAAAATCTTAAACATAAACTGTCGTAGTGTCATCAATAAAGCTGCAGAACTTGAGGGCATGCTGTTCTCGCATGATGCAGACGTTGCCATGCTTACAGAGACGTGGTTGAGCAGTGAAATATTTGACAGCGAGTTTGTTCCTAAGGGCTATAAGGTATTTCGGGGTGACCGTGACAAAAGAGGTGGAGGAGTGGCCATTTTGTACAAATCATCACTGCAACTTTTTAGTATGCCCGATGCGCAAGATATTGAAGCTGTCTTTTGCAAAGCATACATCAACAAGGTCCGCTTCATCCTTGGTGTTTTTTATAGGCCTCCAAACTCTTCTGTTGCGGTACTTGAAAACTTAAGGGAATATATGCACTGCCATGTAAAATCAGATGACAGAATACTACTGGCAGGGGACTTTAATTTGCCAAACATTGATTGGCACACCTTTTCATTGCATTCTGCTCACAGTATTGATAACACAATCTTTGATATTGTATTCACGTTTGATTTACTGCAAATGGTAAATAATTTCACTAGAGTACAGGGAGCCGTATGCTCAATTCTGGACTTATTTTTTGTAAGTGGCGCCATCCGAAATGCGATAACCTGTGAAGTCACAAACGGGATATCTGATCACAAAGCTGTCTTGTTGAGCTTGTCAAATGTCTACCCTGATCACAAAAACGGTGTTCGTTTGTTTCCCAATTTTTCTCGTGCTGATGATGAATCTATTCTGGATATGCTTGCATTCTACTTTGATGACTTCAGAAACAGCACTTGCAATGTAAATGACTTGTGGCTTTCTTTTAGGGGAATTGTCTCTGAATGTATCCAACGATTCGTTCCCACAATTGCAAAATCTTCTGTGCACCGTAACCCATGGATTTCTCGCGAGACGTTACGCTTACAGCGAAGGCTTAAAAGGTTAAAAGTGAAAGCAAGAACAAATGTAACCTTAAAATCTAGTGTAGAAGGCACTTCAGAACAACTAAAACAGAAAATAATTTGCAACAAAGAAAAATATTACGAAACGATCCTGCCTTCATTTATTAAAACGTCTCCCGAGAGATTCTGGCACCAAATCACACCTAAATCTTCTTCTACCAGTGGGTTCATGATAGACGGCAAATGTGTAAGTGATGAGACTGTCGTTTGTTCTGCTTTTAACAAATTCTTCCGGTCGGTATTTACCAAAGATAATGGTTGCCTTCCCAACTTTTCTATATCGCTTCCTGTTATATCTGACGTTGTCATTTCTGAGAGCGGCGTTTTTAATTTGCTATTGAACGTTGATACTAAAAAGTCACCAGGACCAGATAAAATACCAAACGCGTTTTTAAAGCGTTATGCGGAATGGTGTGCCAAGTACCTGTATGTCGTATTCACCAGATCTTTACGTGATGGTTCCCTACCGGATGACTGGAGGACGGCCGAAATCAAACCTTTACATAAATCCGGGAACAAAACACACATAGACAATTACCGACCAGTATCTCTTACATCTACATCATGCAAAATTTTAGAGCATATAATTCATAAACATATATTAAGTTTCTTAGAAGAGCACCAGATAAAATACCATACGCGTTTTTAAAGCGTTATGCGGAATGGTGTGCCAAGTACCTGTATGTCGTATTCACCAGATCTTTACGTGATGGTTCCCTACCGGATGACTGGAGGACGGCCGAAATCAAACCTTTACATAAATCCGGGAACAAAACACACATAGACAATTACCGACCAGTATCTCTTACATCTACATCATGCAAAATTTTAGAGCATATAATTCATAAACATATATTAAGTTTCTTAGAAGAGCACAAGGTACTTACAGATGTCCAACATGGTTTCAGGCATAGGTTTTCTACATGTACTCAATTAGTCGAGACTGTTCACGATCTCGCACAGGCAATTAATGAAGGGAAGCAAACAGATATTGTGTTCATGGATTTTCGTAAAGCATTTGACAAGGTATCACATAACAAATTAATCCATAAATTAGAGTATTATATAAAAAATGTACAGATACTTACATGGATCAGAGCCTATCTTACTAACAGACACCAATTTGTCACCTTAAACAATACTTCTTCTAACAATACAGAGGTTGTGTCTGGAGTCCCCCAGGGATCAGTTTTGGGACCACTTTTATTTCTGTTATTTATAAATGACATAGTCGCAGAACTTTCAGTTTCCGTGAAACTTTACGCAGATGACTGTATTTTGTATGAAAAGATATCTTCTGTTGATGATCAGGTGCGTCTAAATAATGACCTGGCAAAGGTGACTGCTTGGTGCGAACAATGGCAAATGTCTATTAATTTTGAAAAAACTGTTTTTATGAGAATCACACATAAGAAAGAACCTCTTCAATTTGCATATAATGTTGACAACGTAACTCTATCAGAGGTAAGAGAGTACAAATATTTGGGCCTATGGATAACCAATGAGCTTTCCTGGACGAAGCACATAGATACTGTTGTTGTGAATTCTTTGCGTAAACTGTTTTTCTTGAGGCGCTCACTGAAATCATGTACGTCTGGTGTTCGTTTACTGGCGTACAATTCCTACATTCGTCCGTTGTTGGAATATGCCGTTATTATTTGGGACCCATTCACTTTAACCAATATTAAAAAACTGGAACGTGCACAGCATAAGGTAGTTAGGTTTGTTTTTAGTTCATACGGCCGCGCGTCTGTTGGTGAGCTCGTAAGGCGCAGTGGATTACCTCCGGTGACTGTGCGCAACCGTATCTGTCGATTAAAGTTCCTCTTTCAACTTGTAAACGGCCATTATAAGGTTAACACTTCCAAGTTCTTTACTTACTCATCAGGTTATAACACGAGACGAAGGCATGCTTTATCCATAACCCCCATCAACGCACGGAATAACTGTTTCAAATATTCCTTTTTTCCTAGGACAATAACAGACTGGAATAATCTTAATTCTCATACTGTTACCCAGAATTCCTTATCAATGTTTGAAAAATGCTTGCAAATGTTATGAATTCGTGTGTGTTATCTGCTAGTGTGTTTTTTTCTTGTATGTTATGTATTCTTCACCAATGTCTGAAAATGCCTGCATATGTGATGGATTTGTATGTGTTTACATGCTTGTTTATTTCTATGTATACCCACCCTGCTATGATCTGATTTCAGATCGCAGTATTTATAAATAAAATAAATAAATAAATAAAACAGCTATTTTTACAAGCTTTTTGAGATGCATCAACTTTTACTTCAAAATCAAAATTTTGCATGTATATATATTTACACAATGTGAAATTAGGCTTCTTACACAATCCACAATTTCATTGCAGTTGGCCTTTAACCTGCGCTATAAAGTCTCCCCTTTAAACATGGCTATCCTCATGCTTCGTTTTTCTCCTTTCCTGAGCACTGAAAGCTCCGATTCCTTCTGTCCTTGTTTCTCAGCCAAGTTCCTGCAGAACCTTAAAGGCTGTGTACACAAGGCTTTCTATTTGACCCCCTCTTGCCTGGAGTCTTGATCATAAGAGAGAGAGTGTACAGTAGCAATATGTTAGCGCATGCAGCAGTGTGAGAAACGCAAGAAAATTATGCCCTTTACTACCCCCCCACTTGCCCAAAAGACCCTGTGCTGTGATCTTGGTGTCTCACTGTCTCTAGCATACCAATAAATGTATATTTTCTCAGAGAAATCCACTCAATGTAAAATAAGATGGGCTAAGCATTAGCACAAATTAGCTTTATTTTTAATTTATTTGGAAGCCTGCCTTTACGCACGTTCATTAATACAAATAAGTATATTAAAAGAGCCAGCAATGCAGCCTGTGTTGGAGTCCTGAAGTGGCTGCATGACCAGGGCATTGGCAAGAATGCACAGTCTGACACCAGCATCCATGACGAGCTATCACCAAGAACAGCTAGCAGCACAGCCCTACAAGACTGTCGGAATGTGCTGCCAGACACCGGCATCGTTAGAGCTGGTGCAGTATGCAGGAACATGCGTCATATATAACGGAGAGTGCATATACAAGTAATGTGTTTGGATATAGTGAAGCATATGCAAAGGCACCAGTATAGCAAAGGAATTGCACCAGGTATAGCAAAGTGTTCCCCAAGCTTTGCGCAGATTTTGGGCAGTGGCAAATCAGATCCGAAGCACTTCCGGAGGGCGTGACAACTTTCTTACACAGTTGACTTCTCTTAACTATACCCTGACAGGACCAGTGAAAGAGAATGACTCATCCAGCGGGTTGAATTAATCAAGATGTAGAAAAACAGCAAAACACACTGCTGTTTGATTTGGCACTATTTTCCCGACTCTAACATGCCCCTGAATATAGCGCACGCCCACTTTCTGTGTTGAAAGTAGAAAAATAACGAAGAAATGACATTAAAGCTCCTAAACAAAGTAGAAATCTAATGCACATTTGATTTTTCAGCAAGAACAATGGGCAACAGTCTAATACATGCAATGACAGCCAGTTTTCTAAAGTCAGCTTTGCCACAATATATGTATGTTACACAGTAACTCACACGAACACAGCAAAGGTGGTTTAGGTATCTTGTCCGATTTCACCGGGCAGGCAATTTTTGACCCAATTTTGCAGAAGACAAAACAAGAACTGTTTGAGCTAGAATTGGATAAATACCATAATCAGACATTATGAGCTATAATTATTGCTTGAAAATCTTCATAAGGCAGGCCAAAAATAGGAGTTTTCGACAGGAGAGGATGTGTGTTCAATGTATTCACTGTCCCCTGAGCTCTGCCGAGACAGACGCTGCTACTAAAGCAGTCACTGCTGTGGTAACCATAGAGGTAAGGAGCGTGCGTGCCAACTGGTCAAATTTGAATTATCCGGCGAAGGCCAATTTTAGGATAAAAATAATTATAGTTTGGGCACGCAGAAATGCCTGGGCGGCTTTTCTATCTTGTGGCCCGGTCACTACCTTCTGCCAGGATTGAATTAACTGAAAAAACGAATCAACCAGAGTCAAATTGATAGAAGTGTACTGTACAACTTCACGGTCTTCGGTGTCTGAGTTGCTATGATTCACGTACGCCTGTGAACACATTTTTTTACTGCATCTTTTGTGCCAGATTTCAAAAAAAAAAAAAAGAAAGATATAGAAGACAACGAATAAAGAATATAGTCACTCGCGGCATTTTGTAAACAGTGATGTAAGAGCAGCACCACCACTTTATAGTCGTTACCTGAGGATTATGTATGAGGTGCACAGATAGGACTGTATAAAACATACTCTTTGACTGCCAAGTTTTTTTTTACAATTGCTACAAACACCCTGCCAGGTATTTTCACATGTTGGTTCTGTGAACATTTCATGCTACATAAAAACCTGTTTTTTCAATTCATAATTTATGAAGTATTCATAAATCTCTTCGCCTGTAAAAGTGTGGACAGACCTTTCACACTGAATCCCCATGGCTGCCCTGCTGTGACAGAGCAACAGAGCACTGAGGTATTAGCTCTAGCTGCGGTCAGAAATTTAACTTACAAGTTTGTTGTGTGTTTATATGATTTCTTCATAGATGGCACAACAGGCACTCAATGTAATTTTTTGCCTCTGGGGAGGCAGTGAGTATGCTGAAAACACAAAATGAGTACACTTGGGATTGGTAACGGTTGCGCAAAGGTGGGTGCCCGAGTATCTCGGGAGAGGAAGTCAGAGCAATATCACACAAACATTGCTCTGAAGGCACTGCACGGTGTGGTGTCTAAGTAAAAGGAAGTACTCCTAGTAGTATTACTTGACGTACCGTCTACTTTCAACTTCATGCCTCCGAACACATTGGGACCGACGAACTGCTTCTTCAGTTGGCCATCGCGATACACGAATATGGTCGGCAGATTGTGGTCTGGGTAGTTGGGGATGCAATTGGACGACACACTCCTTAGGAACTTGGTCATCCTGAACTTTGGCGCCAGTTGGTTGAGATGCTGATTGATCAGTGTGCAGTATGGAATGCTGCACAAGAGGAAGGGTTCCAGTGAGAACAGATGCAAGAAAAGACAAGGCAAGTGTTCATCACAGAAGCAACACATCAGCTATAAAAGCAATTATAACTTTAGCAAACATGTCTTCTTCTTCTTTTTTTTTTTTGGTGACCTTGGCACTGTTCAGTTATACAGACATAATTTCCCCTCAGACTAACTTCTGGCTATTTAGCTGAGATATGCATCATCAACAGCTGGTTTTCCGAGTTAGTGCAGCATCTGAGAAAATTCCTCAAGTAATTGAATGAGTGGTGACAGTTATTGCTTGGCATTGTGGCAGGGCTCAAAAGTCTTATAAAAATTATTCTTCTCAACCCCTGGACCGTTATGACAATAAGAGTTCTTTTTTCACAGGGAACAAGCATGCAGCCTGGTGATGGCTTCAGTGCTTTCGTAACTTTTGGTGAAGGATGTGTATGTTTCACCATATGAAATATGAAATAATTGAATCTTTCATTCTCTCTGTTTTCCTGCAGGAGTATGCTTTTCAGTTGTGTTGAGAAATGCCCAAAGAGATGCAATCAGTATAACAAGCTACATATCATCTGCCTTGTGGGATATATAAGCAAAAACATTTATTTTAGACCCACTAGGCTCGAACTAAACCTTCCAAGTCTGCACTCCATGAGCCTGTGAACAAAGTGAGCTACCGATTCTCTGGTACCAGGAAAACAATTGTATGAAGAACATAGTCATTTGGGTTAGAAGCCTTTGCTGGTCGACGAAAATTTCAGCAACTGCTGTATCAGCACTATATAAAGTGCTTTTTGTTTTCTTTAAGAAGTTACAGTATGTGAAAGCATCTGCTTTTTGTTTTCTTTAAGAAGTTACAGTATGTGAAAGCATCTGAAGTTATATTTAGGACCATGATCCATAGATAAAGTAAGATTATTTTTTCTATCTTGTGCTTCAAAATTCAGTAAGCTCAGCCACTAAGCAACTAAGCCTTGTGAGAAAGCCAACCTCTAAAATTCAGTATATGTGAGTCTACAAATAGTGAGGATGCAGCTCAGTGCAATGGTGAATAGAAGCAATGACAGAAAGGTAAGATGAGAACTACAGAAATTACAGTAGGTGAGGTCCTCTTAGGACTTTTGGTTTACCGGCCTGATCCACTACAGCAATGCGCGTCTGTGCAGGCTAACTATGCAACAGCAGCAGCCCCAGTGCATGCATGTTCTGGACCTCAGTGCAGTGCATTATGCATGATCCATCCAGATGTTTTTGCGTAGCACGATGGACTATCCTTTACCACGATGTGTGCCAGTTGAGATTTCAATGCATGCACAGATGGTCTTATACTGGCATGCTGATAGGAAACAGTCTCACCATGGCACTACACTGGAAAGCTTTATTCGATGTCTACAAGTACAGCTAGGTTACATCTCTTGACTTCACAATTTAATCATGCTATATCATATTTTATTTTGTTTTCAAAGAAATCAAACATGCCCCTGGCTTTATACGCATTGCTGTTTTTATCTGTAAAGATAAGGAATTTACAGGTGCTGCAAAAATGCACAGTCTTTGCAAGGTGCACTACTGTGAAAACTATCAGAAGCACTGCACGCTGAATTTATAGAAATATACTGTGGCTTGTTTCAGCCACTTGTGATGAGGCAGCAAGAATAGATTTTAAATGTTGGGTTTTATTAATAAGACTAGTTGGCTATGTTCATGTCATTATTCTATGATCACCAAACGTGTGAGACATATGATATGAAGTGATGAAAAAGAAAGTATGTGGATCCCACATGCTCTGGGAATCAGTTTAAGGAAAGCTTTTGTTGGTGTCTGCAAAGAACATTGTTCTTGTTTAATGGCCATCAGCAAGTATAGAGCATATAACCAAGTTGGGCACGTTTTCAATGGCAAATGTTTTGTTCAAGATAAGCTTGTTACAATCAAACATGCGTATCTCACGTATAACGTCGAAGAAATGATGCCGTGAAGATGTTGGCATGATGACAATGCAATAATCAGGATGGCATCACGACAACACACTTGGGCTGCTGAGCACGAGGTCGTGGGATCAAATCCTGGCCACGGCGGCCGCATTTCGATGTGGGTGAAATGCGAAAACACCCGTGTACTTAGATTTAGGCGCACGCTAAAGAACCCCAGGTGGTCGGAATTTCCGGAGTCCTCCACTACGGCGTGCCTCATAATCAGAAAGTGGTTTTGGCACGTAAAACTCCATAATTTAATTTTTTAATCATGACAACACAATAATGATGATAACATGATAACGCCAATGAAATGATCACAATGGTTTGAAAATGGCTGTATGATGATTATGGAATGACAATGGTGGGATGACAACAGTGAGGTGACCTTGACGGCACAACGGTAATGGGAGGACAATAATATGACAACGAGCTCGTCATGCCACCTGCATGACAACATTGGATGACAACGACTGCATGACGACAATCACATGATGATGCATTGATGATGATAGCATAGCGACAACAGAGTAATGAGAGCATGATTACGATTAATAATGATTACACAATGACATAATGATAATAGTGTTGACAATGGAATGATGGTAACCGCATGACAACAATAGCATAACAAGTAGAGACTGGAACTTTATGCACAGTGCCTATCGTTTCCTTATGCTTTATCATGCCTATTTAACATATAACCATGAGGTGTTGGTCTAGAAACATTTTAGTGGCACCTTTATTGTATCTATAAACACCTACTTTGATGCTCGTACCTATACTGGATTTTCAGAGCCCTAAAACATATTTTTCCTTGTTTCAAACCTTATTTTGTTTATAATCTTATCACCCGCTGGGATCCTTTGCTGATGGGTGCCGATTATTACCACAAAAGCTTTGCAGGTGTAAAGTTTGTTATGGTCGATCCAGTTGTCATGTTCTGTGTTAGCTTTCTGTTTAATTTGTACAAGGCTTGTGTGTTACATTACAGTAGTTTATATTGTTGTACAAAACAACAAAGACAATTTCTTTGTATCTATGTAACCCCACCTCCATGGTCTTCTTGACTGTAGTATGCTACAGATTCTGCAGATAGCCGAGCTGAAAACCAGACTTGGACCAGCACTGATAACCAAACCTCTGACTACTGGCACATGCGTCGTACCTTTCCCCCTTCCTCTTGCTTCTTCGCTCCCTCTTTGTTCCCTGGCCTATATATTCTCAGGCTGAGAATAAACGAACAGTTATTTGCTGTGCGACGCTGCCTCTTGTGGTTACTGCCAATGGCTTGGCTGCTGGCCATGAACACAACAGTGGCGACGAGTACAGACCTCAAGCAAGAAGATTCTGTGCCGGACAGCGGCAAAGGTACGAGCTCGGCTGCAGTCATGAGCCTCAAGCTAGCGGATTTCGATGAGGAGAAAGTAGCAAGTTTACCTTGTTAAAGCTGAAGCATACTTTGAGGCAAACAGTATCACTGAAGATAAACAGAAAAGGGCCTTGCTCATAGCCTCCCTGGCCACAAAGACAGTCGCAGTGCTATGTGGGAAAGTAGCACCACTGAAGCCCAATTCCTGGAGCTACGAGGATGTAGTGAATACGCTAAACAGCTACTACGATCCAACGCCCAACGAAATTTTAGAGAGTTATAAGTTGTTCAACCAGAATCAGAACGAAGATGAATAAGTTCAGGCCTTTATTGTGCCTATAAGACAAACAGCGGAAAACTGCAATTTCTCATCAATGTTGGACAGAATGACCAGAGACCGCATTGTATGTGGTGCCAGGTGAAGAGAGACCATACCTTACATTAAAAGAAGCAGAGGCTCTTGCACTAGCTGCAGAAAGTACAGAATGTGACGCCCAAGGCATGACGGGAAACCCAGTGGAACCAAACGTATACATGATAGCTCACCGCAACCAGCCTACTACAAGAAAGCTGACGTTTTGCGTACAAGAACAGTGCCGGTATTATGGCAACTATGGCCACAAGACCACAGCTTGTCGCCTGAACAAGCACCAATGTTTTCCTTGCAGGCAACAAAACAAGGTCACCTAGCAAAAATGTGGCCTCCAAAAGACAGCGGTAACAGAGCTATGGCAGTAAAGGCGCAAAACATCGACGACCCCAAAGATAGCAATAGCAGTACATCACAGATTTGGTGCTTGAGCACAACGCAATCACTTGTACCGCCCATTCAGAAGATCTTTGAATGTAACGGTGTCAACGTAAAGATGGATATTGATACCGGTTCCCCGGTTTGTGTGACTTTAAAAACCATCTATGAAAAGCACCGGCAGCGATAAAATTGTCCTGCTACCTCAAAACGCTGCCAGTACTTGGTGTGCTTCCTATGGAAGTTTTTTATCAGCCTGTGACAGTGAAGTGCAACTTGATGGTGTTGGACTGTGAAGGCCCTAGCCTTTGTGGGCGAGATTTATTGCAGAAACTGGATGACAAAGGAAGTACAGTACTGCACGTCATGACACAACTTCACCGAACAAGCGCGACCCCACAAGCAGTCTCGCCAACTGCCTCAGCACTGCTACAGCAGCACGTGGACCTGTTCGCAGAAGGTACCGGACTCGTACAAGGCCCGCCAGCATGGATACATCTTCGAAGTGGAGCAATTCCCAAATTTTGCAAGACAAGAAAATTCCCTTTTGCACTTCATGAAAAAAAATGTCACAGGAACTGGACAAGTGGGAAGCAGCTGGTATAATATCCCCAGTACCCTACTCTGAGTGGGCTTAACCCATTGTTCCGGTTTTGAAGAAGGATGGCTCAGTGCACATTTGCGGAAATATTAAAGTTACACTGAACCCGATGTGTGAGATCGAACAGTATCCGCTGCCAGTCATTGATGACTTGATTGCCAACCTATCTGGAGGAAAGCAGTTCAGTACTTTAGACCTTTGGGATGCTTACAACCAAGTCACGTTGGACGAGGACTCCCAAATGTTGACAGTGATGAACACTCACAAAAGACTTTTTTTGTTACAATCAGCTATCTTTTGGCATCGTGTCAGCGCCAGCCATATTTCAGCAAAAGATTGAATCTGCGTTGCAAGTGTTGGTGGGGGTTCAAGCATATCTGGATAACGTGCTGATAGTGCGCATCAAGCTGCGCGCCGACAAATGTCGCTTCAGTGAGCAAGCGGTACAGTATCTCGGTCGCCGCATTGATGCCGGCAGATTGCACCCAGTGGAAAAGAATACTGATGCAGTTATGTTGGCACGTTCACCTCAAAACATCACGGAGTTGCAAGCTTTCCTGGGCATAATTACCTTCTACAAGTTTCTGCCGAACATGTCCCTGTTACTTGCACCCCTGTACAAGCTATTGGTAAAAAGCGCGAAGTGGTTATGGGGTGCAAAAGAAGAGGTAGCGTTTCAACGCGCCAAAAGCTCTTTGTGCACAGCACCTGTGCTGACTCATTTCGATACGCAGCATGAATTGCTGCCGGGATGTGACACGTCACCACAGGGTATTGGTACTGTACTTTTTCATCGCACAGACGGTGAAAATAGGCCGATTGGATTTAGGTTTAGAGTACTGACTGCGACCGAAAGCAGGTACTAGCAGGTCGAGCATGAAGCTTTAGCCTTGGTGTATGGTGTCTCGAACTTCCGCGACTACCTTCTTGGCAGAGAATTCACTTCGGTAACCGACCATCGGCCCCTGCTTGGTCTCCTGAGACAGGATCGCCAAACACCTATAATGGTCACCGCATGGATACAAAGATGGGCTCTTCTGCTGGGAGCTATGAATACAAGCTGCTGTGTAGGCCTGGTAAAAACAGCCTGGTGTGTAGGCCTGATAAACAAAAAATTTCGGTTTTCAGTACTGAAAGAACTGTCAAAAGTTTTGACCAGTAAACATTCTAGAATTCCAGAGGGCATTGGATCCAAAGTACAAATATGTGCTTCTAACTTTGGTGGTGGTTGGGCATTCCTTTTCTGCATGCAAACCAATGCTCAGTGAAAAAAGGCACAACATAGAACCAGAAAATTTTGAAATGGTGCTTGTTTGTTACTTGTTTATGGTGTCTGGTCAAACTAAATTTCAGATAAATCTTACGCTACTTATGCTACTTTCTTTATTCTATTTTATCGTGGAAATAAAGTAAATTTCAGAAAGCAGGCGTTTAGTGCGTTGTGTAACTTAGAAAATTGTAATTTATCCTTACATGTGCGATGGAAGTTCCAATTAGCTGAGCCTATACATGACTTACGAGCACTATTTGTTGCCTATATATACCTCAAATGACCGATTTCGTGCCCGTTATGGACGCCTAAAACAGCATTGTTTAGTGCCAAAACATCCCGTCTCTAGTAATGACAATGAAAAATGACACTGCAACGATGATGACAGAGTGAGCACGGCAGTATTATGACAACAGTATGACAATGAAGGAATTCACAATGGAACGAAGGTGTTGAAACAATGATGATGGAATGGCAATGACAGCGTTTGTGTTACATATGTTGGAGCTCCCACCTGCACTTACGTGCATCGCTTGCCACCCCAGGCTTCCTCAGTTTGCACTATCTTTGGTACCGGCCAATTGTAAAAGACAGCAGCCAAAAGCAAATGGCTGAAAAGTGAGGGGAGGTGGAAAAGAAAGCTGCCCTTTAAAGTGAGCTGTCCTGCCATGTGCTTCACAATTCAGGACAAAGTGCATGCTTTCAAAACATCTGCTGTCCACAGTCGTGCATCAATTACTTTCTATAACTATATGATCCAACAGACAATGAAGCCAAGAAAAGCATAGGGGAAATTAGCTGTAGTTGAAATTAAATGCAGAAAATAATAAAGAAAGGGAAATGAAAGTGGACGAAAAGACAATGTGTTGCTGGTGGCAGCCAAACCCACAACCTCCACGTTACATGTGCGTTGCACTACCAATTGCACTACGGTGATGGCTATCAAACTGTCCACTAACTTGGGTATTTATGTTTACTAGATCTATCTCTAGGAGTTCTAGCCAGCGCCACACAGAGCCAAGGTGAGCGGATGTGAAACATCCTTTTTTGCCCAATGGTGTCACCTAACATGTGATCTTAGGAGAGTGGGCACTTGGCTAATAACCCCTCGCATGCTACCTGATGACATCAAGAGTGACGGAAGTGGCACTTGGTCTTTTGGAGCAGTTTTGGTAGCAAGAAAAATGGCAGTTTAAAGCAAAAATACATCTGCTTTGAGCAGAAGATTTTGTTGCTTGGAGTAAGAATGTTTTGGAGTGGTAACCTACTGCTCTGGTGCAAAGAGGAAGCTCTGTATAAATTGAGATTTCTTGACACGCATAGGATATGTGTTATACTAAGATGTAAGTATTTTTTCTTCAACTTGCTGTTCCATGTTATTGTTATTGTTATTTTCTAAGATCAACATAAGCACAAGCGTAATCATAATTCACAGTTAATTCTGCATTTCAACAAAAAGTTAACCCCCCCCCCCCACTGCCCCAAGCTGTCCTTGACTTCGTTAGTCATTTCATCTGGTAAACATTTTATTTCTTAGAGCACTTAATCCACTAGAACAAGTTAAACTACCTCCAGGGCTATGCACAAATATGCATGCCTGCCCGATTCTTTATTAATATGGTGCAAGCGCTGTATCCTGGTACATTAATAATAGTGCATAAGGATAAGCTCATGCGTTTAAACATGCTAGCCATAGCGCATGGTCTTCTAGGCTGTTTCAAGCAAGCCACTGGCATACCATCTGTTCAGCACTCACACAATGTTAATAAAAAATTGGGTGGCTGTACTATATCGACTTTACATATCACTACAATTGAAATTACCAGCTGAGCTAGTTGGCAGTTGATCAGAAACACGACTAAGCAGCACAAACCCAGATGGAACAGAAGCGATGTTACTATTTTAATGGTACTCAGAGGTATAGGTTTAATAGTGTCTGTGATACTTGACTGCTTCCTTTGTCCCTTTTTCAAACTTTTTTTCCATGCCGGGGCTGCCTAGTTGTAATAAAATGTGCCTTGAACATTTGTCGATATACCACTAAGCGACTGTGAGCAAGGCGTGTCATGCAGCTGTGGTCTCATAATCGTGCGTCACCATAATTGAATTATTACTATTGCGATAGCCAATATATGGACCCCCCCAACTCCAGGTAAATTACCGAAATCTTCGTCGGCATAAGCATTGCCGTGACATTCCGTGTTATGTTCCAAGTGTGATGAGATGGCGGCCGCACGCCGTATACATGCTATAGATGCGACGGAAAGCGTGTGAGGGTAAGTGGTTAAGGATGGTTGCCTGATGCGCGGCGCCTTCTCGCGTGCACAATACATTCCAAATTCAGAACATGCAGGTGAATGTCGGCACAGGCCTGGCACAATATATGAGAGAAACGACAATTTGTCGCAGCATGCAGCAGGATTTCCTTCACAGCGCAATGTGGCGCAATTGGCGGAGCACTTCCATCACTGCATCAAGACTGCCAGATTCGAGACCCTTGCGATGAATAAAACAGAGAAGAAAGGAAACAGAGGGGCTCGATTTTGTTAATCATGACCATATAAAGCCAACAGACAATGAAGTGGAGGAAAGCATTGAGGAAATTAGCTGTAGTTGAAATTGAAATGTAGAAAATAATAAAGAAGGGAGAATGAAAGTGGATGAAAAGATAATGTGTTATCCGTTGGGAGCTGAACCTTTCTATGCATTACAACAATGGCAAGCGCTGCCTAGCAGTAATGCCAAGCACAGATTTTAGACTTTTCTGGAAACCACAAACCCCAGCACCAGTTTCTTTTAAAGCTGCGTTAATGTTAAATAAAGCTTTCATTTTGTCCACTTGAGTATCTATGATGTGGTTAATTCAAAACTAAACGATAGGCCTGTGCAAGTAACCTTAGGTAGCAGCCAATTGCCCTTGATGTTGCACCCTTTCAACACTATGGAAGACGCAATCATTACATGAGCGTACATGTGTATGTTCTTGAGTGAAGGTAAGATTGCTCCAGATAAAATGACAACTAATTCCAAAGTAACACATGGGTTTTTAACTTGAATAACTAGGGCAGTCCACAACAGCATCTAATGATACATATGACTAGTCGCTTTCGAGTACTTCAGAGAACTCTAGTTGCATGCTTTGCATTGAGCTAGTCAAAATGAAACACTCGAAGCCCATTTGGCTTGACGTAATAGTTCTGCAGAAACCCGCAAGGTGGAGAGAAGTAATTATTAAAGGGAAAATGAGACATCCACCCAAACGTAGCTAAGTGCTACAAAGGAAAACCATGCAGGTTCCTCAAAAGGAAAGCTTCGCAGTGGAAGAAGAATTCGTCCTGGTCCAGGACTCGAACCCAGGACCACCGCCTTTCCGGGGCAGCCGCTCTACCATCTAAGCTAACCAGGCGGCTGGCAGATGGCAGGCGAAGTTGAATTTATCAACAACTCAGAAGCAAAGGCAAGAACTTTGGCTTTTCTTTTTGGCTTGTTCATTTAGAGTGCCCCATTCCAGCTCAAAGCACATAGAGGCACTCCCACCTTCGTCCTGGAAAAGGAAGTTGGCAGATTTCTGCTGTGGCAGAAGTCTGCCACAGCAGGAGTTATGCAAGTGCAAACCTAGGGTGTACCTTAAGTGGCTGAGATATATGTTTACAACAGAAACGCTGATGATGCGCTTTTTTACTTCCAGCCTCCAACTGCACTGGCAAGCAGCTGAAAGTTCAGAATGCTTGGGAAAGCTTTCTCTGGCTCCAATCTAGAACTCCACATCCTTACAGTATTAGTCGGAGCATAGTAGCAACCAGTCGAATGTACCATAAGGAAGCTGTGGAATGCGTAAAGTATTAAAGGGCTCTGCCTCCCAAGCAGTGTGTAACAGCACATCTTTTAATGCGTTTCCAATAAATCATCTTCAACAATCAAATGTTTCCCATGCCATGACATTATGGCAGCCTCCCTCTATTCTTTTGTAGTCCACAATGGTCTAAAACCTGTGTAGGTGGTCCAGAACCCCGAATAGCAATTTGGACAACTTGGTCGAGCTTTGTGATTGAAAAGAAATGCTTTAAAGTGACGATAATATTTGATCCGTGCCATAATCACAATGCTCAAAAATTTTATAAGCATTTTATACCAAGATACTCAGTTACAGATATGTGCGCCAACCTTCAGTGGCTTTGCATGGCATGAAGGTTGCTCTTCTGAACCTATGTGCTTTATGATTCTTGAACATTTATGTTTTGCTTTTTTTATTATATACATTTACTTGTTTCTGCAGTTATTATCTGCAGTGCCTGTCTGTGAAGGTGTTCAATAAATCCCCTCAAACTTCGTCTTACTATGTTTCTTGTTTAAAAAGATTTAACTTGGTGTTCAGTGCTTGCTGCTGCAATATATTTATTTAACCAAACCCCTTATCTTCTAGCACTTAGTGCTTTTCACTGCTTTTCAATCAAAAACAAACACTGATGTCAGCATTGCCCCTCCCAATTATACCTGATCAGTGCAGTGGTATCACTGCACTGGCAGTGGCACAATTTGACTGTTTCCTTTCAACAGACCTCACTGTAGCTGTCGGTGTCCTTTGGCTCATTTTGAACAAGGCACATAATTACTGTCATTCAATGTGGTAGCTGGAGCACCACATTCCAACTCGTTGTGTGCATTCCTTGACTCACAAGCAGAGAATGACTAAAGCACAGCCCATGTAACACATTCTGCTTTGAAAACAAGAAACGTCAACACTTCTGTCTGTGCTGAGACAATTCCACAGCACTTGATCGCGATTCATAGACACAAAAGACACTTGAGCGTGCAGACATACAATTGATAGCCCCAAAGAGAAGCTTTAGTAATGACAGCATTGTGCATCGTGCAGGAGATAGCACAATTCGAGAACTTTAAGGGGTCCTGAATCATGCCTTGGGCTTGATGAAAAAACCTAGTCCATGGATAGCATAAGCTGCAGTGAGCTTCTCAGCCAAGTTTTGCAGTCTAGGTGGCACATGGAGCTCGCAAGCAGAGCGCGAAATCACCTTTCTCTCAAACGCTCTCTTTTCAACAGAAGCCTGCTCCCTACTCTTTCCTGGATGCTTTTCGTAATATATCAGATTCCCATATGTGGCTGCTATTGGCCAATAGCCGATGTCAATCAAGAAGGGTGTTTGAATCAGTGCACTTGTTCATACTGTTACTGTGTATATTTATTGATGAAGTTTAATAAATAGGCTGAAATAAGCAAAAATGTACTTTTGAATTTCAGTGATAATTATGTACTGCCAGAAGAAGCCGACCATTGTCTACTCATGCTCAGCCACTGCTGCCCGCGTAGTTTTGAACGCTCAACTAGCCCCGAACCGTGCGGAACTTAAGGTCCGACCACACACATGTTGCCGGCGTGCTGACTCCTGGCTGCTCCTGGTTAGATGCTGGGCAGGCTTATTGACAGTGCTTCAAAAATGCACAAGTTCGATGTAGCACTAGCCGTCAGTCAAGCTGGGGAAGGACGAAGCCAGTCGCACCCCGTAGCACGGTCAGACTGGAGCATATGAGTGCAAGCATGCACTGAAGCCCTGTCGTGCACAAAGCAAACACTGTGCTTACACACTACAGTTGCATGCAGCTGCAGTCTGCTACGTAGTGTAGATACCGCAGCCCGCGCGGTTGCCATAACGAGTCCACTGGGCAAACGTACTGTGACTCGCTGAAGACAAGCACGTTTGGCTTGTGTTTGGCACGTTGTAGGCGCCAAAATCGGAAGTAGTGGCATCTACGTTAACATCCGAAATCAAATTTGAACTGCACGCCACGGTGACGTTCAGTAGGCGGAGTGTTGGGGCACGCTCCTCTCGGTGGTAGCCTTGGGAGTGCAAGGCATTGAAGGAGTGGAAGCACCGCAAAGCACGTGTTTGACTGCCAATAATGCCGCTTCTGCTAAATGCACTGAAGTACTCTTTGCGGCAAAGTATTTATGAAATAGTTTATTTTAATTTCTAATGCCTCTCTCCACTTCAATAAAAAGTGGTTCAGGCCCCCTTTAAGCAGTCAACTGACTCATGATTATAAGTCACAAATTAAGGCCATTAATTGTCCTTTTTGATGCAACTAGTGTAAGTAGATAGTGTAAATACTATCTTTAAAAGTATAATTAAGCAATGATAACACTTCTCAGTGTTTTAGCTCCTAGTGGAGGCATAATTAGTACCACCATTTAAAAATGCAGCCAACAGTAACAGTGTTTCATGCACTGTCATAATAAGCATGGAAGGTGGCAGGCATTTTAGTAAGTTGCAAAAAAAGGTAGGCAAGTCCTTTGAGCAAAACTGTATGCACCATGCTGCACCTAAAAGAACAAAATTCGGCTTTAAAGTTTTCATGACAGCATTGTCTAGCCCCTGCAAAAGTTCATTTATTGTGTTAGGAAAGTGTTGAATGGTGTCTTTAATGTTATGAGTGACCCAAACTGTATTTCATGGCTATTTTCTGGAGCACCATGTGTAAAACATAGCATTTTTCAAGGCACACATTTGCAACATATGGCATACACACTTAAACACATTACAGGACAAATAAGACATTACTGAATCTAATACACTCTCACTGCCACATTAGGTGCAGCCTGAAGGTAAGCAACCTTTTTTGAGAACAGCGTAAAAGCTTATTCAAAATAAGCTGCCACCAACAAATGAAGAAAAAGACATAGCTCAGAAACTCAGACAAGGATAACTGTACGTGGGTAGCATACCGCTAACACTTAATACCATCGAATGCATCTACAGGGAATGCCTCGATGACAAAATGACCTGCATAACAAAGGATTTGTATGTCCCGGCTGAACTCCTATTTTCATATGTATTGCAAACGCTTCTAGAGCGGAGACCAATACAACGAATTTGCCTGCACAAAGAAGAAATTTAGATGTCTCCAACGGCCAGCTGAAGTGCAAGTTTTGCCAGCCACTTGCGACAGGGGTGGCAACTTTCCTTGGCGTTACGCTCTAGCCTCATCGCCGTTGTGACTGAATGAGTTCGACGAAGCAGGCTTTGTGCAGCAACACGACACCGCCAACCGGGTCGGCCGTGTGCGGGGGAGTGTGCCCACGGAAACGTCTACTGATGCTCTTTCCCACGCGCCGTCCGAGACGCAAGACAAAGGGGCACCCGGCCGCACTGCGGGGGTCAGCCCCGAGTTCTACGAAGTCTGTGTGACGTCGGTTCCGGACCGTGAACCTGTGTGTGTGTGTAAGCCGTCCCGGGGAGAAGCGGCATGTTTACAATGACTGGACGAACGTTTCCGTCCACTTGGAATTAAGGGGGGGACCGAGTGTTTATAAACCACTGTTGTGCAGATGCTCGACACACTCTCTCAAGCAGTCATGTTTGACTGACATACTTTCTCTCGCAGTCATGCTAGACTGACGAACTGCATGTAAATACTGTAAATAAACCCATACTCCTCGTTCTCGATGAGAAGCAGTTCTTCCCTTCATCAACGTCCTCAGCGTAGATAAGTTGGACGACGGCATGGGCCAGCTACCTTCGAATTCATGCCGGACTCCAATCTTCACAACAGGTTACGAGCAATGGGATTGAGCCCCCAATCCTGACAACTGGTGGCAGCGGTGGGATGGACTTTGCGACGTGGTGCTGTGTCTGCGGTGAGTGCTTGGTTCTTGCTTTGACTCTCCAGGCTTCATTTTGTGGTTGTTCTGTTTAGAACAGTAGGGAAGCTAGATTGTTGAGTGTTAGCTAGGTTGTGTTTTCCTAGCTAGATTTAGCGAGCAGGATCAAGGCAGTAAAGCAGCAATCATGGAGTTAAGGACACTGCTGAGAGACGAGTTGTTAATTGTTGGTGAGGAACTGGGCCTAGATGTTCGCAAGGAAATTCTAAAATCGGAATTACTGAAGCTAGTTTCCGAACAGGCCAGTGAGGAAGAAATCGAAATGGGGTTGGAACTTCTGAAAAAAAGAGAAGAATGGGACAGAGAGAGAGAGGAACGTGAGTTAAGAAAAATGCAACTTGAACTTGAAAGCAACGTTTGGAGTTGTCTCAAGGAAGTGAAGGCGCTCTGGGACGATCAAATGAGGCAGAATCATACCGCATGGACAGGCTGTTAAAGCCATTTGAGGTCGGGACCGACATAGGCTTGTTCCTAAGCAATTTTGAAAGGACCTGCGCGAAGATGAACTTCGGTCCGAGTACATGGCCACAGCAGTTGCTGTCTATGTTGCCGTGTGAGGTGGCGGAAGTAATGGCCAGACTTAGTGCACAGAATGCATATGATTATGCAAAAGTTAACGCTAGTCTCCAGAAGAAATACCGCCTTTCAGCCGAAGCTTTTTGGAAAAGGTTTAGGAGCACAGGTAAGAAAGATAGCGAGGGGTATCCGGAGTTTGCATACGGCTTAAAGGCCAACCTAGTCGAGTGGCTGAAAAGCGCGGAAGCGTACGACAGCGGAGAAATGATCATTGAATGCATGTGACTAGAGCAGTTTTACAAAAGCACCCCCAAGCTGTGAAACTGTGCGTGCAAGACAGAGGGAATGTAAACACTGTGGAAAGGGCTGCTGAATTAGCCGAAGAGTACGCAACACGTAGAAAGTTGAACGCCGAGGACGGAAACTTGGACGGTCGAAATGGACCGCGGAAACCATTTCCGTTCAAAAAGGGTTCACAGACTAGACGATCGGAGCCTGTAGACGTGGAGCAAAAAGCCCGCAGAAAAGAGCGAGGAGAAAGCTAACGGCAAAACTGTACAAAAAGAGCAGAAAAGAAAATTCGAATCTTTTAGACCGCTGTTATAATTATAATCCGCTGTTACAAATGCCACAAACTGGGACATATAGCTGTAAACTGCGGGAAGCCTAGCGTAGTTTTCTCCTACGTGGATGAAAAGGATGAGAATATGCAACCTTTAAGTCCATATCTTCACGACCTGCAAGTTCATGAGAAACCATGCCGGGTGCTGTGAGACAGTGCCGCCACGATGGACATTGTCCATCTGTCTTATGTGACGGTAGCTGACTTCACCAGAGAAGTAGCATGGATCAAACAGGTTGTAGAACACAGCGTGTGTCTGCCCATGGCCAAAGTCAAAATCAGTCGACCATTCGGGGAGCTAGTGACCGAGGCGGCAGTTTCCAAATTTTTGTCACTGCAGTACCCTTACATCTTTTCGAATCGTTCGAATCAGTTACTGCGTGACAAAGGGCTTAAACTGGGAGAGGGCATAGTACAGGCATTGACCTGAGGCCGAGCTCGTAAAATTACGTCGGTTTCGGCTGAAAATGCACAAGCTGCTCCAGCGGAAGCAGAAAAGGAGATAACTTCAATACCCGAATCCGAGCTAGGCCCGAGGGACAAAAGAACAGTTGAGGAGAGCCTGCCAGCTGACCAGCTCAATGAGAGCGTAGCACTAAAGTGTCAAAGTTCAAGCCTGCAGGAAGAGCAAGCTGACGCCATCGCAAGCGAGACAGGGTGGTTATTATCACCGGCCTCAAAGAACTTTGATCAGCTCTTACGTGTGGATAAAGAGTCATTGGCAGCCGAGCAAAAGAATGATGATAGCTTAGCTAAATTACATCACACAGCCAAAGAAGGCATTGCTAGGCGCAACATGACGATACATGAGAGAGGAGGATTGTTGTATCGGCACTACAGAGATTGAAAGGGTAGGATTTTAGATCAGTTAGTCGTGCCTACTAAGTACAGGGAGGACCTTTTGAGTCTCTGTTATGGAAATGGGTGGTCCGGCCACCTAGGCATAAACAAATCAAAGGAAAGATTGCTTATGGAATACTACTGGCCTGACTGTTTCAAAGACGTAGAAAACTTTGTAAGATCATGTGACGCCTGCCAGCGCTCGGGTAAACCAGGAGAGACATGGAAAGCTCCACTAAAGGTAGTGCCCTTAATAACAGAACATTTCAGATGACTTGTGATAGACGCGGTAGAGCTTCTACCAAAAATAAAATCAGGTTACAGGTACTTGTTTACCATGCTGTGTCCGGCTACAAAGTTTCCAGAAGCAATCCCTCTGAAAGAGCTCAGCTCCACCGAAGTAGTCGACGCACTTTTTACAGTGTTTGCACGAGTTGGGTTTCCAGCCGAAATTCAGGCGGATCAAGGGTCAGTATTCACCAGCGCACTGACTTCCACATTCTTGCAAAAGTGGAAAAAAAAGTTAATACACAGTTCTGTCTATCACCCTCAGTCAAACAGTATAGAGAGGTGGCATTCAGTGCTTAAGCGAGTTTTGTGTGCGCTCTGTTACGAGCACAAGGAGGACTGGGAGAACTGTCTGCCGGCAACATTGTTTGCTTTGCGAACGGTTCCACATGAGGCTACAGGGTTCTCGCCAGCAGAACTAGTGTTTGGGAGGACATTCCGTTCTCCACTGAAAATGTTAAGAGAGATGTGGGCAGAAAGAGGGGAGAGTCTAACAGTGGTTGAATACGTGCTAGATTTGCTGGAACGGCTAAGCGCAACCCAAGAACTAGTCGAAAAGAACATGGGAGAGCCGCAAAAGAACGCCAAATTCTATTACGACAAGAATGCGAGGCTTCGTATGTTTAACGCCGGAGACCAGGTAATGATCCTCAAAGCTTCAAGAACGAACAAGCTTGAAGTTCACTGGGACGGGCCCATTAAAGTGTTGCACAAACTTTCAGATACCAACTATGCTCTGAAAATGCCCGGTCGAAGGAAGGAGGTGAGGATATATCACTGCAATTTGATGAAGCCATATATAGAGCGGAGCGCAGTCGTTAACTGTACCATCAAAGAGCAGGATGGCACTATTACCAAGTTTAAGGAGTATAGGGCGACCTCCAACTCTGAAATCGGCCTAGAAGAAGTAGTAAAACATTCAGTAAGCTCGCACGCTCTAAGACCCGAGCAGCTAGATGAGCTAACAGGGGTGTTAGGGGAATATCTCGACAGATTCAGCGATCGGCCAGGTAGAACCGAACTAATAATGCATGAAATAGAGCTGACATCAACCGAACCCGTAAGATCAAAGCCTTACAGGGTGTCTCCAAGACAAAGAGAAATTATGGAGGCAGAGATACAGCGCATGCTAGAGTTTGGAGTTATTGAGCCCGCTGAAAGTGACTACACGTCACCGCTAATACTGGTAGAAACCCCTAACAAGAACCCTCGTCCGTGTGTTGACTACAGGAAGTCAAATGCCATCACTAGGGATCAGCTGTACCCGATACCCAACATTGTGGAACGAAATGAAAGAGTTAGCGCTGCTAAATACATTTCAACTATAGATCTCGTGCGGGGGTACTGGCAAGTTCCCCTTTCAGAAAGTGCCAGCCGCTATGCCGCATTCATCTCACCTGTAGGCACTTTTCGACCTCTCGCACTCAGCTTCGGGCTGAAGAATTCCCCGTTTAGCTTCTCTAAGTTAACGGATATTGTCCTAAAGGATTTGCAGGAGTTCGCCTTGCCATATCTTGATGATGTAGCAATTTTTTCGGACAGCTGGGAACAACACGTATCGCACCTCAAACAGGTGTTCTCATGGTTGAGGGAAGCTGGCTTAATGATGAAAGCGGAAAAGTGTAGATTTGGTTGTTCACAGGTTACTTATCTGGGCCATGTTGTCGGCCAAGGCACGAGACGGCCGGCCGAGCTGAAAATAGCTACGATTGGTGAATTTTCTCAGCCGCGCACGAAAACAGACCTTCGTTCATTTTTGGGACATGTGGGGTACTATCAATGGTACATTCCGAATTACTCGCAAATGGCAAGTCCATTAGCGGACGCCCTCCGAAAGGGAGCACTGAGTTGCGTACACTGGGATAAGGACAAAGAGAATGCTTTCCAAAGTTTGAAAATGCTATTGGTTTCTCATCCTGTGCTTCGCGCGCCAGACTACACAAAGGAATTCATAGTTCAATGCGACGCAAGCGACAGAGGTATGGGCATGGTACTCAGTTAGGTCGGCGATGATAACGAGGAGCATCCTATCCTCGATGCCAGTCGTAAACTAAATGTAAGACAGGAAGCCTACAGCGCTTCAGAGAAGGAATGCGCTTGTTTAGTTTGGGCCACCCAGAAGTTGCCGTGTTACTTCTATGGAGCGAAGTTCATCTTTGAGACCGACCACTGTCCTCTGACGTGGCTCAATCAAATGTCACACAAAAATGGCCGCTTGCTCCGATGGAGTCTCACTCTCCAAGAGTACAACTTCTCCATTAGATATAAGAAGGGAAAGTTGCGTAGCAATGGGGATGGTTTGAGCAGGATAATTTGAATTCTGCGTTTGAGGGTCCTGCCTGAATTTTAGGGTTACTTGTGCTAATTTTATTAAGCCAATAAGATTCCCTCTCATTTAGCAGGATTCCCTCCATGATTGCTGAATTTGTCAGCACGAAATTGCTTCAAAAAATTGGCATAGCGAAATGCAGCATTTTTTGTTTTTGCACTTATGTTTTCTTTGAAGCCTAGTGAGAGAGAGAGAGAGAGCCAAGGTACGTCATCTCGGCGCAGAGCCGTGTTGTGGGGTTCGTTTTGCAGTTGCCTGTCCTTGTTGGACGTTTGGGGCGGTGACTTCATTACACAAGTGGTCGCTCCGAGCCAAGGCATCACCCCCTGGCCACCAGCCGTTCTATTCCTGCCCAGCGGTTGTCAGCGCTCGACAGTCGAGATTTTCCGGGCCATGGAGGTGCTGTTAAGAACGGCCAGCTGAAGTGCAAGTTTTGCCAGCCACTTGCGACAGGGGCGGCAACTTTCCTTGGCGTTACGCTCTAGCCTCGTCACCGTTGTGACTGAATGAGTTCGACGAAGCAGGCTTTGTGCCGCAACACGACACCGCCAATCGGGTCGGCCGTGAGTGGGGGAGTGTGACAGTGGGAACGTCTACTGATGCTCTTTCCCACGCGCCGTCCGAGATGCAAGACAAAGGGACTCCCGGCCACGCTGCGGGGGTCAGGCCCGAGTTCTTCTGTGCTACGTCGGTTCCGGACCGTGAACCTGTGTGTGTGTGTGCGTGTGTGTAAGCCGTCCCGGGGAGAGGCGGCATGTTTACAATGACTGGACGAACGTTTCCGTCCCCTTGGAATCAAGGGGGGGACCGAGTGTTTATAAACCGCTGTTTTGCGGATGCTCGACACACTCTCTCAAGCAGTCGTGTTTGACTGACGTACTTTCTGTCGCAGTCATGCTAGACTGATGAACTGCATGTAAATACTGTAAATAAACCCATATTCCTCGTTCTTGATGAGAATCAGTCCTTCCCTTCATCAACGTCCTCAGCGTGGATAAGTTGGACGACGGCATGGGCCAGCTACCTTCGAATTCATGCCGGACTCCAATCTTGACAACGGGTTACGAGTGATGGGATTGAGCCCCCAATCCTGACAGTTCCCATCCTCAACAGCATACTGTGTGAGCTTCATGATGAACGCACGTAATGGCATTGCCACTACTTTTCATAGCTGCCACTGCTTTGCAGTGTGAATAGGAAGCACCAGTTGACACAACAAAGACTGCACAGAAAAGTACACTGCCATATTGATCTGCTCAGAACTGATGACCAATGATACTGTTGATGCCATCGAGGACGGGAAGAAAGCAAATGCTGATCAAGGCAGCAGTAAAGTGCTTGCAGATGAATGGAGTCAATGGCAGCATTCAACATTCTGCAGCTGTACGATGTGTCACTCTGGGCCTTGCTGTGAAGCGTTCCGTTAAGCTCAACACCACCAGGTTGGCTGTCGTTACACTCCATGGTATAGAATATACAGAAGAAAATTTGCAATTTCTTTAAATAAGTGTCTCTAGAATTCATAATAAATAAATATTTTTTTTTGCTCAATGCGCTAGCCCGCTCTGTTGAGAGTGGTATGGTGCATGGTCACTACAACAAAGTAACTTGTATAACAAAGGATTTTTGAAGGTCCCAAGCACTTCACGTCCGGTGAAGTGCTTGGGACCTTCGTATTCTTATAATGTGCGTGCAAAGCACTCACCCAGGTTTGTAGAGATGGAGAACGACCCAAACTCCTTCACCAGCCTTGTTCACCTGTTCCACATAGTCGTCTGCAGAGATGTCCCGCACATCACCATATCGAGACTTTTGCATTGTAGCCTGTATCTCCGCAAGACGCTTCTGTCTGGAAGAGAGTGAAACATACATTTCTGATGACGAAGTCGTCAAATCAGTGAAACGAAGTGAAAAAATAAAGTGCATGCTTCCTTGCAAACTGTAACGGCAAAAGCAGTGAACCAGGATGTTTTGACCACTCAATGCTATCACAGGAGCACATTTAGCGTTCTACCACTGCTGCTAGCACTATGCAACTGAAAATGTTACATCAAGTTACATCAACACAGGGACGATCTGGCTTTAAAGGGCCCCTCACCAGGTCTCGACATCTTGAGTTGACAAGCGCCGTGCATACAATACACACTAATGATCCTGTCTTCTAAGCATTACATCGCTATGTGGCACAGAAAGAGCTGAAATTTCAAACCGAACGCTGTTTGCCCTTCTCCTCGCAGGCGCCACACTCCCAGCTGGAAAGTTGATGCATATCGCACAAGCACGTCTACGTACATGGCAGTGCTGTGACGTCACTCAGTGGCATGTGATTTGGACAATTATTCAAGGCATCATCTGTTATTTGTGCAATACATTGCTTCAATAGACGAAACAAAGTTTAGAGATATAATAAAACACAAACCGAACATCTGCATGTTTTTGTTTTACTTCGCACCACAGCAAGAGAGATGTACTTCCGTTTCATCTGCTTGTTCCCACGTCATGCAGTCATGCGCAATCATGCTCTGTGATCTGCTTGTATCTACCTCAGTATTCATGTAGCACTGACTTATACCTCTAGTCAGAAGTTTGCGTGGACAGCGCGCACAATTGAGCACTGCGCGAAATGAGACAAACACAACAGCTCGCGCGCAACACCGTCAGCGGAAGTGTGCTGCGCAGAAAAAAGCAAGGGAAAAAGAATGAAGGGGGGGCCCACGACGTATGCATCACGCGATCCTCGAGGTCCGGTATGGGAGAACGCAGGGAAGGAATTTCACTTGAGGAGGCTAGACGGTGCAAGTGGAGAGAGCGCCTCTCTTGGAGGTGGCGCTCGCCTTCTGAAATCATGGGTTCACGGCACTGAAATATTTCTATCTCGGTTGTTAATGAATCAATTTGAAGAATTCTTACGGCAGAACACTTCCTACAGGGTGTGTAACAACTTCCAGCATATAACCGAAATTTGCTATGTGGCCTGGTGAGAGGCCTTTTAACTTACAGCAGAAATGTATAACATTGCAAATATTGTGCATGTACATTATGTTACAGCAGCTAACATGCTGTAACATAATACTGCTGTTAATACATGCTGTTCCAACAAGCACAATATGTAAAGCCTGTTAGCAGCTGCTGGCACCAATGTTAAGATGCTTCCCATGAAACCACAGTCTTGCTGTAAGGTCCAGGCTTATGATTTCAGTTTACACATTTCTAAGCACGGCTTATGAGCTCTGAATACAGCATTATTCTAAAGAAAAATAAATTTCATTTCATATTTCATAAAATAAATTTTCTAGCAAAACAAACTATAGATGGACATTTGGTGACTGAAGGTGAGGGAGCAAATTAACGTCTTTAATGAGGATTTATTTACTCAAGAACAACCACCCTTCGAGGCGTGTTTTCTTTCTCAAACTTTTGTTTCAAGCAAGAAAAATGCTTTTTTACAATTATTGATACGCAACCGATAATTATAGTTATTTAACAATGCATCTTTCTCCTTTTCACTTAAGAAGCTTGTGTGAGGGATTTGAAGTACAGCGCAGCACACAAGGCGATAAATATCACAGTTCATCCCAGAACTTTCTTGAAGAACAAACCAAGTTCTTGTGGCTTCAGTGCCATGCCATTCTTTGGAATTCACGTGACTGGCTCCTCCAAGTTGTTCTTGTCTACTATGTCGCTACTTTCGCTGTGAGAGTCAGTGTCAAGCTCCATCACGTATTCGTTGTCAGTCGTCAATCGGCTCCAGCAACACCAAAATTTTGCTGTCTGCCAAAGCTTTCTGCCTCTTTGCAGAATCTGTGTTTTGAAGACTGGCACAATACACACCAAAGTCAAGTTCGCAAACACAGAAAGTTGTGGGTCTATAGACACGCCCCCCACCATGTACCTTCAACTTTGATGGCTACAAAAGCAAAGTGGCGCCATCTGGAAAACAAACATTTCACCACCACTCACAACTTTTTTTTACACATGGTAACACGTATTCTGCTTGAATAGAAACATGTTTCTTTTGAATCGCACTTTTCAATGCAGTAAGAAAGTCGTGCATCTGTAGAGGCACTCTTCAGTTAATGACTTAATAACATGAAATGTTTAAGACAAATTAAGCAGCCAGTTCTAATTTTGCTAGCATTGTTTGCACTTTCAGCTCTATTTTTCTACAATGGGCAGCCTTAAAGATCAGGCCATTCATGCATATGATGGCCCTCTACTCAAAGGAGTAAGCATTTTGAAAGCCCACATAGATGTAATGGTGCCAAGGGTGACCACAAATGAAAAGGCAGAATGAATGAGAAACGGGTGCTACCATACAGAGCAGCAAAACACTAGCATGCTCTTAAGCTGTCTCCTTTTTCTATACACGTGTTCAGAAACACGCATTATACAGATGGCTTCCTGGGCATTCAAACGCCTAAAAATGAACAGCTCAGTCTTAAGCATATTTAATAATGCCCACAGATGCAATTATCTGCAGTCTCTACAGCACGTTACAAGAACACTAAATGCTCCAAAGGTTAGGTCAGGACATGATACCTGTATTCCAGAAGCACTCTTTCATCTTCTTCATCCTCAAGTTCTTCAAGTTCTTCCAGGGTCATGTCTTCCATTGCCTTTTCGGCACCTGCATACAGCAAAGTCAATGAGAAACCAGCAGTGTGAGATTATTGTGAGAACCTCTAAAAGAGAAAAGTTTCAAGTGGATAAGAAATTATACCACGAATAATACTTCAAAAATGTTGAATTAATTTGGATAAGCTGCAAATGCAGCATGAAACTCCCTTTTGCCAAATGTGCACTCTGATTACCTGTAACTGCTCAGTCAAATGTAACGGATATGCTGGCATTCACTTTTTCTTTAGCAGCTTGTGAAGTGTTGAACAGGAGTAATCATTTACAACAATCCCACTCTTACTTCAGCATTCCTTCCTTCTGAAAAAATAACTTTGGAGTGTTTAGGTAGCCGGTAACTATCAAAATATAAGAGAACAACGAAAAACGCCGTGAGAAACAAGCTGATTAAGATTTTTAGCAGGGATAGGCAGGCTAGCATGGTGGTCGATATTGGAATACATCATGTAACCGCGCAAACAACAAAGGACAAAGAAGGAAACACACAGGACAGGCGTGGAAGTTATTATTTGAAGATTATTTGGTGTATTGTTGCACTGCTAAGGTGACACATGAAGCATAAAATGAACACAGACCTTGCACCTTTCTCGTCTTTACGTGACAGTGTCTCTGTGTGTAGCTATGATATCTGTGTGTGCCTTCTCATCATAGCGTTCCCTTAGCAGCGCAAGCATACACCATACAGTCATGCCGTACCACCCAACCCTGTCAATGTAGTTCTGAGAGCTAAGGAAGGCGCCACTTCAAGGCACTTCAAGAACTACCAAGCTGCTTAACAACTGTGTGCCACTACTGCTGTTAGCATTCACTCCCATGTACAACGAGACTTTCACCATTGAGTTTTTCTCGAACTGTTGACTCGACGATGTTCACTATTTCATCCTCAGTGAAAGCCTTCTCCGCCTCTTCCTTGGGCGGTAGGATCCCCTTTTGCCTAAGAACGTCGTTCCACTGCGTGTCTTCATTAGGGTTCTGTAAAAGAAGTGAAACAGAAGACTGTTTAACTACGAGGTGTATCAAATCATTGTCCTCATATAAGTGAGAAACACGCGGACGGTATTTGTATACAACACAGGTGAAGCATCTAGATCCAGATAGTTTCTCTCCTTCTTTTCCTACGCGGACCAAACTTTTTTTGAGGAGCCGGACTGTTTACTTAGTGTCAAATCATGACTATAGAGGAGATAGCTTCCACGACATACAACAAGAGGAAACAAGATAGTGAGGCGATCGTGAGATCATCGCTTTTCTGGTTTCAGCTTGGTGATACGTTGCAAGGAGCCCAAGAATGATTAAGCCACGAAAAACGCTGGTTGACTTATAATGAGACTGCTTCGCAAGTGATTCCAAAACGGTAATAAGCACAGAAATCAGTGACCTCTCCGATCACATGCGTCCGCAAAGCTGTGTCAGCAGCGGCCACGCACATGACGCTCCCAAGACAACTCCCAATTTGGACATGCATCGAGTAGCCGACAGGGCAGTAGCAAGCGCTGTTTGAGAAACTTTTTGCAGTCATACCGCCATGGTAAAAACTCGACGCAGGTGTAGCTGAAGTAGTTCCCTTCTCTTTCACAAGCAACAGGCAAGGAGTTATCGTCGAGGATCACTGCTGCCCTGAAACTTCACTGTGAACCTGTGAGCCGCGGATCAGCACGCGGAACCGTAACTAGTCCGGTCCAGTCACACCTCATCGACATCACTAGCATGTGTCATCGTTGACGTAGCTCGAATAAAAAACCTCTTGTTTGTCAACTTAATTTTGACAAAATATTAATTATTTGTTTACTCTTCATTATAGTAAGTTAAGAAATAATTATGACAACTTTTTAGAAAAAACAGTGGCGCTGCTGCTGCGAGCGATGAGAAGCTCAGAGAAGCAGACGCTCGCGGCAGCTCACGACGCGCAAACAGCGCAAACCCTGCTCTAGCCACCGCACCTGCACTGTTTCCTCCCCACTCCCCTTACCCCGTGCAGTGCTGTTGAGGTGCCCTCCCTTGAGAGACAGTTACGGCACTGCACTTTTCTCTTCCTTTCATCTTAAAGATCACTACTACTACTTCCCAGTTCCGGCTTTTTACGTATACCTTCTTTAAAATTTTAAATGTAATTCTTACTCAAAAAGATTGTTCAGGTTTAGGCTGCAAAACATTATATGTCAAGACTTCTTATTGCTCGGTTAAACTATTCCTAAAGGCATAGTTTTCAAAATGTAAAACATTATACCAAAAGAAAGTCTACTAGTAGCATCGACACAGTCGTACAGAAGGAAATGCTCACCTATGCAACCTCAAAAGCCCTCCAAGCGTTCAACCTCATAAAATTCACACACGAGGTTCCTTAATGAGAGCATCATTCAGGGCAAGTTGGTAATCCATTGCTTAAATGATATTGCGCGACATAAAAACGACACGGACGTTATACGAGGTTCTTACCTCATATAAATTCCGCCACTGATCCTTCACTCTATTAATGCGACACGAAGCTTTGTTTTGTGCATGTCGTGAAAGACAAATATATAAAATAGTTCACGTGTCGATGCCTTTTCACTTTTAAATTCTAGCCGCTGTATATCACCGTCAGTGGTCAGAAGCCTATTTAGTTCAGTGCACCGTGGTTCTGTGTCAGTCAATCGAGAAGATGCAGAAACTCCTCGTTCGTGATGTCCTGAGATTTGGACAACGTCTACTCGGTACCAGTAATTTATCAATAAATATGGATTATATTGCATTCCAAAGGCACAAAAGGCTCAATCAGTGCATTTTGCAAATTTTCTTTTTTCTGAACTAAATCGGGCCAAACACACGAATATATTTGGCGCGAAATTAAAAAGTGGGAACTGTCCTTCATTTTCTCGCTCTGCTAATAACCGACCTTTATCCGACAGACAAATGCGAATTGAGTCTCGAATAAAATGAAAAGTAAAGAGGGGTTTCACCAGAACAAATCAAATTAGCGTTGGTCTTCAGCGTACATTTAAACTTTGTTCGGTTGACTTGCAACGTTTATACAGGTCAAAATCTGGTCGATTCCGTGAGTTTATAGCCTACCAAGACTCCTTGTACAATATATTGCACATTGCATTCTATCTTCTTTTTTTAAGTTCACTCGGAATGGATTACTCAAAATATTCATGCTGTATAGGAAGTACGATGCATGTGGAACCATAGGAAAGTGGTTTGCTCATATTCTTGAAATCCACTTTCGACAAACTTGTCTCTAAATTGATCTAGTCCTCCGTGTAGTCACAGACGGCGGAAAGCAACCTTAAAGTGTGTTTCGAATTCTTTGAGGCTGCTTGAAAATCCAGGATGCAGTAGGAACATGGCAGTGTACTACGCGTAGTTCCGTCTTCACCTCCTCGTTTAGGCAATGAAACGCAGTTTCTGCCACAGAAAACATGAGCAACGTGGTTTCTTCTTCTCCGTACATGGAGGTGCAGCTTTTGGCGTGTAACCGTGATCCTTAAATAAAAAAGAAATATTTTTTCATGTTCTAAACATACCAGCTAGAGACAATAAAAGCCAGCTTGAGTAGTGATTATGCGCCATAGCTAGCTGTATTCGGGTCGAGGATATGTCTGTCCGCAATTAACCCTTGAAGCACATAGGCACTGATGGATGGGTGGTGGTTTGCCTCGTGGAAAACGTCTAATCAACTGCGAATCCCAGGTCGCCGTCGTTGTCTGGTAGCATTGGATGCCCCCCCTCCCCCCTCCCCTTTCATCCTTAGCTCAGGGTGCCAAATAATGGTGGGGTTGTGGCCTTCTTTGGACCCGTCAAGGGTCGGTGTCCACGCTGCGTGGACGTCTGGATAGTCACTGATGGACGAAAAAGTTACCCGCTAAACAGAAAGCACACAGTATACATTTCAGGCTCGTTCTCCGCTACTAAAGCAATTAACCAAGGGGTGCCTCAAGGCTCATTACTTGGTCCATTACTTCTTTTGCTTTACATCCATGACCTTCCTGGCAGTATAAAAATGGCTCACCGCGTTTTATATGCCGACGATACGACTATTTCCTTTGCTGATACGTGTACTAACACTGTCACTACCACATTAAATACCGTTATTTGTAGAGTGTCCAAGGGGTGCCCCGAAAATTATTTATTTATTAATCCAAATAAATCTAAATTTCTGCTTCTTAAATCACCTCAACGTAAGTTACCCTGTATTACCAGGCATCACAATTGACTCGCATTTGATTTGTATCAGTGATAGTGTATCTTTCCTTGGAGTTCACCTCGACACTAACTTTAAGTTCGTTAACTATATTGCTCACATTGGAAAGATGGCAACATTCCACCTTCGTGCATTGCTTAAAGCACGTTCATATTTTTCTCATCAGACCCTTCTTTGTCTTTACTTCGCGTTCATTCATACTCATATCAGTTATGGCATCGTATCATGGTTAAATACTTATCAGTATGATCTTTCATCCCTTCAGCACTTACAAAATCGAGCTATTCGGATTATTGTTCACTGTCCTCGCGACGGCAGCGCCTCTGCTCTTCTTCGTTGCAACAGCATCCTTAATATTAATAACTTGTTTCGGTTTAATATAATTTTGTTGTTGCATAAACAAATAAGAAATCTACATTCTATCAAATTTATTGTTTCTGAGCGTTTAGTAAATACCAACTGTACCAGATTTGCTGTTAGCAATAATTTTTTGCTACCTGAGGTTTCAAATAATTACGGTAAATCATCGTCATCCTTTTGTGCGATCACATCATGGAATCATTTACCTACGTCTCTAAAATACAAAGTTTCTTTATTCTCATTCAAGAATTCATTAAAAGACTCTTTGTTAAATTTTTGACGTTCTTGCTTGTTGAGTTGGAATAGATTTGTGTTCTTACACACAATATTTATTTCTCAATGCCATTTTTTGTTTTCATGCGTTTTTATGTTTTCTATTCCGTCTTGCTTACTGTTTTTTCTTGATATATTTATTCTGTTGTTGGCACTGCTGCTAATCCTTGCATTGTTTAGCTGTAATCTTCAACGAGGGTCCCGTTGCAGTCTCGTACCTTGGGTCCCTCGTCTGTATATCTTATATGCTGTAATAACATACGATGTAGTAATAGTAATAAACTGATTTGATTTGATGGGCGAGTGTTTGCCTTGTGGCAAACGTCCAGTTAACACCTTTGTGGTGTTGAGATGTAACACTGGCAGCTCAACAATATTTGACTTTACAAAAGCATCTGCAAAGGCTAGGGAAAACCAAATATTAGTCTGTGCCTTTCGATTTACCTTTATTGGTGTACCTGCTCAACAGTGGTATTCATAAAAATGTCGACCGTGAGCAGCAGCAGTTGTGTTGGTGACAAAACTCGAAGACCTTGTCTGTCTCTTCTTAGCGCACGCGGTCATATTCTCGCCAATGCCAAAATTGTTTCCATTGTTTAAAAAAGTTCGCATTATTTCTTTTTCTCCACAGAGGTGTGTCTCAAAAAAATACAGAGACCTTGTCAAAGCAAGTACCAAACAAATGTTTTGGACCATAATTATCTTTAACCAGCTGGTCAACAGCATTTTTGACCCGCTGTATATCATTTCGATTTCAGAGAAACCTAGTTCAGCACAATGCGTTGGCGGGCTAGTTGGTGCGAATCCATGAATACTTCTTTTAACGCAAAACAACAGACACAAGAAAGAGGACAGGACAAGGACAGGACAAAGACGACAGTTCCGTGATACCAGGATTTTGAAAAAGACCCGTGACACCACCGCCCGAGAGTTATCGGAAACATTCTTCATTCAGTCATTGGGGTCACAGTGTATTAGTGTGCCTTCCTTAACCTTATACAGTGCAGAATATGGTTTTTTGGATTCTGTCGCATGAGTGCGCTCTTGTAATCAGATGTTGGTGGCTCCACCACATGCATGGTGCTCACTGCGCATGTTCCTCTAGCTTCAGCTGTCTATAAAGGAGTGAAGCAATAAAATGATGTCAGTTGAGAGTAGCGCCTTGTCCTGAGGGGGTCGTCTTTCTTGTGTTTGTTGTTTCGCGCTAAAGAAAGTATTCAAGTATTCAGAGAGACCCTTTAATATTTCATTTGGTATGTGCATTTGAACAATGAAATGAAGAAATAAAGCAATAAAACATTCTTGCACAAATCTTTATTTCGCCAGTATTAGAGGGTTGATGAACTACGGACCAGACTAATGGTCTTTAGCTCCATTGGTCCACACATACACACATGCACATGGACGCACATGCTAACACATACGCAGCCCCCCCCCCCCACACACACAAACACGTATGCATGCTAAAACACGCATACACACGCACGCAGACGCTCGCGAACGCGCACACGCACATACACACGCACGCGCACAGACAGCACATGCCAGGTTGTAGGCTCCGAACATAAATTTCCAGCGAAGCCCAGTCTCCATACTCGGAAAGAGTACACGCAGCGCTTCCGGCAATGAGATTAGTTTGCTTGCGTCATCGATTGACCTTGCGCCGCCGTCCGCAGCAGTTTGCGTCGTGGCAGCGCTGTCGTTTGTACTGGTTGGACCAATGTTCGTAACATTGATAATGAAACCGGGCTGCGTGGAGATGAGCAGGTAACACAGTGCTTGCGCATACTTAGACAACTTCCAGAGGAGTTTCTGCGTGACCTATTTAAGAGTGCCCCAAAGCATCAAGTTTCTGCAGCATGCTTTTACCAATGCTTGCTTTATTATTTTTTTACCAAGTTTCATTTCTGTGTACGGGACTGTTTTGAAACAACGCATTGTTCAAATCGCCAGAAAGCTTGAGCACCAACAAAATTGTTATCGGTAATAGCGTAAGGAAGTACATGTAGAGAATAACGATTTTTTGGGGGTTACAAGAAAGTTAATGCACGAACGTCGCACTCGAAGTAAACAAATCTTGGCGATGAAAACGTAAATCAGCGAAGAGCATAGTGGCCAGCCGTCTGACAATTTGCCGCAGTCTTCTTACACTAAAAAGCGGTACATAAACATTACAAACACGATATCTTTGCGAAAAAAGTGCTCGTTTGTGGCAAAAAAGAACCACCCTCAGCAAACTCTGCTGCCATTTTGTTTAGGAGTGAACTTACGTAATTTTGATAAATTTACGCACTTTATTCGATCACCGTATGGCAAAGACCAGCAACCAGTACCTGTCATTTTGTGAAATAGCTGCCCAGCAGATTACAAAAGAAAAGAAGAAGAAAGCTGCCATAAGTGAATGTTCCTTCTTCATCGGGGTAGGTCCGTGTCCTTCCAGAGGTCCATGACGTCACTACCGGCGGTCTTCGCAGCGATCAGCTCTTTCATTCTTGTGACCTGCTCCGACGAAAAGTGGTTCTTCCAGTCTCCCACAATGCCTTTCCTCACGAAATCTCCCTTGATCGGCTTCGAGAACATTTGTTTCATAGTTTCGACTGCCGACCTCATCGATTCGGGCAGTGCTTCTAACGGCGTGCTGATCATTTGTTTGGCCCATTCTCCCAATTGGGAATAGAGTTTTCTCATGGACTCGAGGCTAATCGTGTCGAGAACCTTGTCCAAAACTTCCGGGTGCTGTCTCAGCCTGTCGCCGTACTGTTGCTTGTCGACGAAGTCGGCGATCTTCAGCACGCAGCCACGAGAGTCCTTCTTGAGCTCCTCGTACGTCAGGAACAGCACGTTGGCGTCGCCGCGGTGTTCGTACCAGGACAGAAGGTGGGCGAAGTAGTCACCGTAGTCGACTTTTCCTTCAACGAACATGTCAAAGTACTCGTGGAAAGTGCCGTCGAAAAGCATCGCGTGGAAGCTCTTCACGTGGTAATAGGCCGACACGCAGCAGTCGTAAGGGTTACGGGTTATGTAAATGTACTTGGCCTGAGCCGAGTAAGGGACCTTGTTGAACGGCAAGTGGGTCTTGATGGCCCCGGGCCGAGGCATAACGCGCGCAACGTCGGCTCCCATGAAGTCCAAGAACGGACTGCTGCTCAAGAATTCCATGATGTTCGCTGGGGCCGCGCCGTCGCGCAGTATGCTGTACACGATGTGCTGCATCCAAGTGGTGCCGCATTTAGGGTAACTCGCAACGAAGAGGTCGCCGTCTAGCGGTGTGTAGGACAGCGCGGAGCGCACGTTTTCCTCCGGGTACCCCACGTTGAGGTACACTCCCTCCACATCTCGGTAAAGGTTTCGAGAGCCGGGTTCGAATACCTGCAACGAGAAATAAAATTGACCGACATCAGAGGCCAATTGCGGCAGGTCGACCCCGCTAAGCGGAAGTGCGTTGGCTCAGTTTTCCGGAGACGAGTGTTGATGGGTGTTGATGAATAGCCGAGCTGTCTGCTTTGAGCATGGCCTCCGAGACCAGGCGGCGCGCACTGCACAGCTTTGACACCCATAGGCCCTCGTGAAAGTAGACAGTGCTTTGCACAATTCTCTCCCGTATACCACGTTGAAAAGAGCGCTGCACTCCATGGCAGAATAATTTAATACTTGAATATAGAATTAATCGAGGACTGCTTCCAATAATTATGACTGTAGATCTCTTCTCTACAGGTCTTGGAAGCGGTTCCTACAGTGTGCCGGTAACGGACACCGCCGGTATAAGACGGCCTTCTTATTGAAAGCTCGCGCTAAGCCAAATGGGCGGCCGTCTCCCTCTGTGTACGTGCCATTTCTCATCGACTCATCTGTATGCTTCCAAAAGGCTGTCACACACAGGCCTATTTGTCGATCACACATGGTGAACCATGGAGGCCCGAAAAATAATTTGAATTTGCATTTATTTACTTCAACTATATAAAATCTCATGATGATGCAAGGACAAAAGGCAATGCGAGCCTGACAGAGGTCCTTGATTCCGCCTAGTAGCAGCAGCACAGCGCACATAAGAAATGCACATTTGCTACAAACAATTTTAGTGATTAAACAAAGAATTGTGCATGATGTGTACAGCATATCGATAGTTTAGGTAATATTAATGTCGAGCTTACACGCAAGACAGCATATGTGGGCGACCGTGGAGAATCACAACCCAATTTCCAGCGAAGCTGTTTCCTTCGAACAGTTGCAATAAAAGTTTCACTTTCCTGTTATTATATCGCACACTTTAAAAAGTTGCCCGTATATGACTGTGCCGTTTGAAACCTTGCCCTCATGTAATGCTTTGGAGCATTCATTGTTGGGAACTTTTAAAAAACTAAACCAAGTAATTCTCCAGCACACATGTTACTTCGCCATAACAGTTACCATGATGTCCTCCCTCCCTCCCTTCAATTTCGGCTAGATTTGAAATTGGTTGAGTTCACAGTTCGCCAAGGGCAGCGGAATAAATTATGCTTCCTTCGTAAAACACATTCATAAAGCTCCGGATCACCTGCATGCGTAATTTACTGCAAATGCCATAATTAGTACCCTGTCTTTGAAGTTTATCTACCTATTGCCCATAACACGCCCTTTATTTTCGCCAAGTACAAACAATATGTCTTGCTTAGGTCACCGAGGATATCGTTGAAACTAAGTAGGAACGTGTTAGGACGCCGGAGAATAGGGAAATAAAAACCACTCCTCAGTAATTATTTGCAGCGCTTCTAACTGGACAAGGATCGTACAAATTTTGTCGCGCATTGTCTTTGTCCCCTTTCCACAAAATATAAATCTGTTGTAAACTATAGCTATGTGGACGCTGGAAATCATAGCTGATAGCGGCCATACCGCGCGCTGTAACCCTTGAATAAGGCGCTCTGTCCCGTCTCCTTCCTTGTTTCTGTGTGTGTTCGCGCCTAGTACCCAAGATGAACCTGAATAAGACTTTTTTTTACAAAGGCTGTGCTTGATCTAACCACATTTAACTTCGCACAGCGAGTTTCCATACAGCGTAGCACCAATTTTCGCTAAATTTGGTCTTGGCGGCTTTTATAGTTCTGCCAGGACAGTGGGCTCAATTCTTCCCCGCTCATTAAACACGCTCATAACACTATAGAGGGCTTGCATACGCAATTTATTGTGGAAGCCTCAATTACCCACCTATTTTCAGCTTTACCTAAGCACCACCCGTTACCATGTCATAGTTCCCAGACATAAAGAAGCTGCCTCCTTTAGTTCAGTGATTAATAAGTTTGGTAAAATTAGAGCAAGGTTGATCAAGGTGGATTGAGGTAGAGTTGGGAAGGACACGTGGCAATGTATGATGTCATGTATCATGGACGTAACAAATGAATTAGAGAAGTCATGATGCTTTCGTATTCAAATCACGCAAGGATACTCAAGTGACTGACAATTTTTCTTTCTTCCTGGATATGCAGCGATCTCGCGATACATGGGAAAGGGGCGTCGCTGAGTGCTTTAGGTCCAACAGAGTAATATGAATATGGCAAAAAGATTTATATATATACAAGCACAATATGAAACCGACTTAAAACAATTATACATAAAACACATAAGAAACCAATTAGCACAATGTCAAACAGAAAGGGAAAGCAAATGTTTTTTCATAGCGCTTTTAAAGCAGTTTAATGATCTGAAGTTAAATAAACTGAACTAATTGGTTACCTATTGGCAACTCAAAAAAAAAAAAAAAAAGATGGTAGCTCACACGAGGACTGCGAATTGTATGCCGTTCGTCTCAATATAGTTTAACGTGCACCACTTTGCTTTTAACTTGGTTCACGTTACGTGAAACATACGGTGTAACTTGAAGTTACGGATGTCAGCTTCATTTATATCGCTTTTTACGCACACGAAAGAATAACATGGAACAAAATACAAAGACGCTTTTGAACCTGCGTAGTAGCCATTTCCTTGCCGCTTTTCTCCTCGCGTAAGTTTGGTGGAGACGCCACGGCAAGCCGATGTCAAGGGCTGTTCCTTCTTCCTGTGACAGATGATAAGCGTACAAGAAGGCAAACATTTGAACAACGAGCTGGTACAGACATCGACAGTACATACAGGGTGTCCCAGCCGCCATGTACCAAGATTTAAAAATATGCAAATGCCACGTAGCTGTACAAAACCAAGGTAACGCTGTTTGCCGTCGCTTGGAGATACTCAGATTGTTTTGGATTACGTCCAATTATACAATTAGTCTTCATTAATTAACCAACTTCTCAAGTATTATAGTTAGGTGAAAAGTGACAATGGTAAATTCCAGAGCAACATGAAAAGCTCCCGATACAGCTTTCTGTTGCTCATTACGTGCTGTATAAAAGTCCTTTTCCGAGCGTGAAGGAAGCCCGTGAACACACGCAAAATTCCTCGAGCGGCCAGTCGTGCAGGTATCTCGTTTCTCTAGAGCAAACTGCTCCTCTAAAAGGTTCAATAGTTTGTCACAGATAATGAGAGGTCAGAAGAAAACGTGACGAAAATTTACTAAGGCCAGCTAAAACAGAAAAATCGCCGGAGTTACCCTTTAAGTGCTGACGCATTTCTCTCGCATTTACCGCTAAATCGTCGCTGATTCTTTTTTCTCCGTTGGTCGCTTCATTGCGTGATATTTCATAGTGGCACCCCAAGGGACGGCGAACGGGGAAAAGTATATCTGGCAGAACCCTTTTTTAAGGTACTAATTGGTGCACATCTCGCTCGGAACTGACCAAAAGAGAAGATGAGGATAAACCCAACGCTGTCGCAGGAAGAAACACATGCTTTTTACACTGAGTGAAAAAAAAAAGGAAAGAAAAAAGAAAAGAAACTTGCTGTGGTACCGATGCCGGAGAATGAGGCGATACGAACCTGGCGGGAAGATTAGCCGAGCTGCCGCGTCAGCGCGCGTCCGGGTTTTGTTGGCCGGCAAAGGGCTGGTACCACAGCGCCACAAGAGCTGCTGGAGAGAGCCCGAGTGAACGTCACGCCCACAAGCCACCAAGCGCTCCGTGAGATGAGAGAGAGTGTATGTGTGTGTGTGATTGCGAAGAGGAAGAGGCGCCCGAAAGAGAGCAGCACTCACAATGGGGGAGAGCGTAGTAGATTGCACCACCGGTTCCCCGTGTAATCTCGGAGGCCACGTTCGTTGCATTCTCTTTCCCGCGGCAACCGCTATAACTGCGTCACAAACTTAGCGTCACTTCCTGCGCGTTCGCGGCCTGAGCGACGACGGCTCGCGTGCGATTCTGCGTGGCGGGGGGGACGAAAAATAACTTCCTCCGCGTTCGGCGTCAAGGACGCCGCGATTACCGCGTTTTCTCGAATACACTGACCGCGTTCGGGCCGATGGTAGTGTTGTATTAGAACGCGACCGTATTTAGCTAACGTAATTCGAACTTCAGGATAAACTGGCCGATGCTTTGGATTTTAGGTAGCAGCAGATCGAACGACGCGGCACGAAGGAGCCCGCGGGAACTCATGCTTTATATAAGTTATACAGCACTCATGACGTGTGACTTCCAGGTGCATAGCGAGCTGTCATTTAGACTATAGCAGCGCATGAGTTCGTTCTTGTGCTTGATAAAGCTTTGAGCATATTCAACAAAGCATTCTTCAAAACGATACATACGTCGATATATTTACCAGCTTCTGGTGGGTTCATCCGGCGGCATTTCGGCCGTCACTGGGGTGGAAAGGGGCGGGTGGCCGTGACTATAGAGTCGGCAGGAAGCGGCTGTGTGCCACGGCGTCATTTAATATGCCTTCTCCATTCAAAGAGGCAGCTGCAGCTACACGAGCAATGGTTTGTACGGAAAACACGATGAAGAAAAACGAAGAAGTGCTAGCAGGCCAGTTTCAAGTCGCTTGTGTGCTTATGGAGTCGCTCGTGCGCCGCGTTAGCGTGCGTGCAGTATGTCGCAAAAGCGTAGAAACAGCCGCTCGATTTTGACGCCGGAGCGTGCAGTCATCTCCTGCAAGTCAATTTGCGCTCGGCCGCTCGATGCAAACGCACGTGGGGCGTTTTCATCGAGCGGCCCTGACCGACGTGATGATTCCTATATATATATATATATATATATATATATATATATATATATATATATATATATATATATATATATATATATATGAGCGCCAGCATTTTCAATATTTGGCGACAGAGTGCCCAATAAGTCGGCTAATTTCTTAAGTTTCTTTGATGATTTTTCTTATTGTTGTGGTTTGTTTGTCCAACATTTCAATTAATTCCTGGGGTTTAACGTGCCGAGACAACGTTAACATTATAAGGTGGGGGGGACTCCGGATTAACTTTCACGACCTGGAGCTCCGATAACGTGCGACCAATGTAAAATGTGCAATGTACAATTCTGCCCCCATCATAACGCGACCGCCATATATAGACGGGGATCGAACTTCCGACCTCCTGCTTAGAAGCGCAACGCCAGCCACTTAGCCACCATGGCGGATTGTTTGTCTGTTTGTTTGTTTCTTAGCTGTGACAGTACGAGAAGCTTGGTTATTTGAAGTGCTCACTATAGCAAATCGTAGCTAAAGAAAGAAGACAAAAAAAAAAACTAAATGGTAGACAAAAATGTATAGAAATAATGAGCACTTTTCAACATCGTTCAGAGTAACGCGAACTCCCCCCACACTATGCATACTAAGAACCTAACTTAAGGTTGTGTATATAGTATATATATCGTATGTAACGCATAGTCTAAGCATGACGTGTGAAGCATCTGATAAACACGAGGATAGACTCTATATAGTCTCTAAACCGTCGAACGTAGTCAAGCTGCTCATGCAATTTCTTGCCAGAAAACCCTCCAGTTGAACCTGGAAAATAAATTCATATTATATCATCATACTAACGCTGAAGTAGTTCAGTTCACCACAACGCGCGTAAAAGACCTATAACGTGGGAAAGCTGTTACGGGTGTTTTTGTTTATGGCGCCTGCAGTTGAGCGGTTCACGTGAGTTTCACACGACCGCGTCAATGCCCGTTCAGTGTGACATGTCCTCCGGAGGCCATTGCACGCGAAAGTTCCGGCTGGAACTTGCAATGATTTCAAACTGTTGCTATTATAGATGGATGCATTGAGGTAGCGTGCTGAAATATCGCACAGATACACTGTATAGAGCGAGAGAAGGCTGAAGATGGGCTGAAAATGAAAAAGCAACTTGCCGCAGGTGGGGAACCCACCTGCGGCAAGTTGCTTTTTCATCCACTTTAATTTCCATTAATTTATCGTTTCTTTATTTCATTTATTAAGCACAAGTAATTTCCCCTATGTTTACATTGGCGTCAATGTTTGTTGGCTTCTTCTGATATGACTCACCTAAGATGTCATTCTTTCTGCATAGATGTTTACTTTCCATGGGCGGAGAGCCAGGTCAAATAGTGCTCGCAGTTGTGCTCTTGGTGGCGATTCTCATCACTTTCGAACCGGGGAGGCGACAGATAGTCACCCAACCTGCTCGAGCTAATCAGGTATCATCAGGTGGGCGGCCCCCATGCAGATGCGCCCACCGTCGTCATGAACGGCGCCTGTAGAGTTACCGGATCGCCTCTCTCTATATAGAGAGCCCTAAAAGGAGCCCATGCAGTAACTCTAGGCGTCTGTGCCAAGATAAATATACCTGGTAGTGACGCTTCCACAGAAATCGATGAGGGTAGCTACGTGGTCCTGTTGGCATATGGCATCTTCTACTTTGTTGTAGAGCAAGCCGAACGACAGGGACACAGAAAGGCACATTCGACAAACACACCGCGCTAACATTCGACAACGTATTTATTTCCAGTTCTCCTTGCTACTTTATATCCTCAAGGCGACATAAGACGTGCACATAGCTCAGTGAACATGAACAAAAAAGGGGAACCCGCGCACATGCAGACATTTTTTTAGCCGCACTCGTTGTCAGACAGGTATACGTTCACCGCGAACAAATATAATCGAGTTCTCCTGCAGACAAAAAAATTTGATGGCTTACTAAGGCATGCGTCATCAAATGTTGATATGTTGAAATCTTGGCTGGCAGTTGCCCCTTTGTCAATGGGGTCAAGAAAACCGTCGGCAGCCACATTCTTTGCTTTGTCACTGTGCTCTCGTAGCCTATCATTTATACATGTATACCAGTTCGACCGATGTAGGATTTTCCTCACGAGAGAAGAATACGACACAACACGCGCGATACAATGATACAATCAACTTATTTGTTTTATGCTTCTTTTCGCATGCAGTACCGGTGATTCTTTCTGTCCTTGTGTTGCTGCACCAGGTTTAGCATTTCATTAGGTTCCGAAAAAAAAAAAACAGCGTTTATGTCAAACCTATCCGCAATTTCTTTTCTGGAACTGTGGGAGAAACCGTGCGTGTAAAGGATGACAGCGAAATTTCTTTTATTTGCGGTGGTTGTTGTACCATCCACCTGCTCGGAACCTCTGTGCTGCAGTCTTAAACAATCCTGCGACTGACACGGCTAGGCTATCCAGCACCACTCAAACGTAATACTTTTCATCCGAAGTTATCGCGCATTAGGTGCTGGCATGACTTCTTCAGCGCTTCACTAAGCCCATCTTCGCGATTCCTCTCTTCACAAGTTCAGTATTACACGCGGAATGAAGTGGTAAGAGTGGCTTACTTGCCCCAGGTTCCAAAGGTGCCCAGTGGTGTTGAAGTTTAGCGCTGTCTGCTTGTCAAATGTGCCTTTTTGTGTCCCTTCCGATCATCATCATCATCATCATCATCATCATCATCATCATCATCATCATCATCATCATCATCATCATCATCATCATCATCATCATCATCATCATCATCATCAACAACAACAACAACAACAACAACAACAGCAGCAGCAGCAGCAGCAGCAGCAGCAACAACAACAACAACAACAACAACAACCTATTCTAAGTCCACTGCAGGACGACGGCCCCTCCCTCCGATCTCCAATTACCCGTGCTGCGCCAACCGATTCTAACTTGCGCCTGCGAATTTCTCAATTTCACCGCCCCACCTAGACTTTTGCCGTCCTCGACTGCGTTTCCCTCCTCTTGGCACCCATTCTGTACCCCTAACGGTCTACCACTTATCTAACCTACGCATTACATGACCTGCCCAGCTCCATTTCTTTCTCTCAATGTTGGTTCGAATATTGGCTATCTCTTTTTGCTCTCTGATCCACAGCGCTCTCTTCCTGTCTCTTAACGTTACGCCAATCATTCTTCGTTCCATTGCTTTTTGTGCGGTGCTTAAGTTGTTCTCGAGCTTCTTTGTCAGTCTCTAAGTTTCTGCCCCCATGTTAGTACCGGTAACATGCATTGATTGTACTCCTTTCCTTTTAGTGATAATGATAAGCTTTCGTAAGGATCTGAGTATTTCTGTCATATGCGCTCCAATCCAATTTTATACTGTGAATTTCCTTCTCATGATCAGGGTCCCCTGTGAGTAATTGTCCTAGGTAAACGAATTCCTTTGCATACTCTAGAGGCTGACTCGCGATCCCGAACTCTTGTTCCCTTACCAGGATATTGATAATTATATTTGTTTTCGGAATATTAATCTTCAATCACACTCTTACACTCTCTCTGTTAAGGTCCTCAATCATTTGTTGTAACTCGTCCCCAGTGTTGCTGAATAGGACAATGTCATCTGCAAACCGAAGGTTGCTGAGATACTCGCCGTTGATCCTTACCCCTAAGGTGTCCCAATTTAATAGCTTGAATACTTCTTCCAAGCATGCAGTGAATAGCATTGGAGAGATTGTGTCTCCCTGTCTGACCCCTTCTTTATAGGTACTTTCCTACTTTTCTTGTGGAGAATTAGGGTAGCTTTGGAATCTTTGTAGATATTTTTCCAAGATATTTACGTAAGCCTCCTCTACTCCTTGATTACGTAGTGCCTCTATGACTGCTGGTATCTCTATTGAATCACCCGCCGTGGTTGCTCAGTGGCTATGGTGTTGGGCTGCTGAGCACGAGGTCGCGGGATCGAATCCCGGCCACGGCGGCCGCATTTCGATGGGGGCGAAATGCGAAAACACCCGTGTGCTTAGATTTAGGTGCACGTTAAAGAACCCCAGGTGGTCAAAATTTCCGGAGTCCTCCACTACGGCGTGCCTCATAATCAGAAAGTGGTTTTGGCAGGTAAAACCCCAAATATTATTATTATCTATTGAATCAAATGCCTTTTCGTTATCTATGAAAGCCATGTAGAGAGGTTGATTGTAATCTGCAGATTTCTTGATGACCGGATTGATTACATGGTTATGACACATTGTAATGTATCCCTTCCTGAAGCCAGCCTGTTCCCTTGGTTGACTGAAGTCCACTGTTGCCCTTATTCTATTAGAAACTATCTTCGTGCATATCTAATACAATACTGGAAGTAAGGTAATGTGCCTATAATTTTTCAATTCTTTAACGTCTCCATGATTGAGGATTAGTAAAATGTTGGCATTCTTCCAGTTCTCTGGTACCCTTGAAGTCGTGAGACATTTCGTTAAAGGGTCGCAACCTTTTCAAGCGTGATGTCTCGTCTATTTTTGATTAAATCAACTGTTATTCCATCTTCAACTGCCGCCTTTCCTCTTTTCATGTCTTCTTAGGCGCTTCTAACTTAATCGCAAGTTATAGAAGGAGCCTCTGTAACCGGTTCATTACTACTTACAAAAAAGGTGTCCTGGCTGCTCTGGGCATTGTACAGGTTAGTATAGAATTCTTCCGCGGCTTTTGCTATATCTTCGAAATCGCTGATGATATTGCCCTGCTTATCTTTCAGTGCATACATCTTGGCTTGCCCTATGCCAAGTTTTATTGTCACTGATTTCATGCTGCGTCCATTTATTGCTACTTCATCAGTCTTCCTTGCGTTATAATTTAGAATATCCTTTATTTTCTCCTTGTTGATCAGTTTTGACAATTCCGCGAATTCTATCTGATCTCTCGAGTTGGACTGTTTCATTCTTTGTCGTTTCTTTATTAGGTCCTTCGTTGCTTGGGAGAGCTTATCTACTGGTTGCCTTGGTGCATTGCCTCTCACTTCAAGTGCTGCTTCTGCAGCTAGCCTAGTTGAGGTTTCATTCATTACCTCTATGTCATCTACATCTCGCGATGTCGAACTACTTTGTTGTAGATTGCGCTACAACAAAGTAGAAGCTTCTATAGAAGCTTATAGGTTCAAAACATGGCAGTCCGTCGATGACTGCTGCGATGACGGTGATAGGGTGACTCACAAAGCCCATTGACTTTAGTAAAGGCTCATGACGCTTAGCGCCATCTGTGTGACGAGTAAAAACCTTTGGCGGAACGAAAATTAACCTGTCGCCATATCCGTCAAAACCAGGAGGGACGTCATTTTTGTTGTCAAAGGCGCGAAACTTGTCTTGTTGACCTGCCATCAGAGCTGTACTTCCAATTGCCGCGCAGTTCGAATCGATGGGCGTTTACAGCTTTTAACCTGGAAAGCGATGAAGCAAAACGTCAGCCGCATGGGTGTTGAAATCGCACTCATGCACAGAACGTCGTTTCTTTGCAGGCCAAAAAAAGCTTTCGGCGTCCAGGCGTTGTCGCACCGTCAGACGCCAAACGCAAGGTAAATGTAACTGGTAGCGAAGCTTCCATAGAAGCCCACACGTTTTAAACTGGCAGTTTATCGGCGGTTCATAGGGCTTAGCGTCATCTGCGTGACGAGGGAACGCTTTCGGCGGAAGAAAAAAATAATGCGACGCCATATCCGTTAAAAAAGAAAAGGGACGTCATTGTGTTCTAAACGCGCGAAATTTGTTTTGGTGGACTGCCATTAGAGCTGTACTGTCAAATGTTCCGCCATTACACTTGGTGGGCATGTCGAGCTTCCAGTGCGGAAAGCGATGCAACAACAGCTCTGTCGTACTGATGTACAGACCACACCCCTGCACAGAACATGCTTTTTTTTTTTTTTTTTTGGAGGACGCGTCGAAAGCTTTAGGTGTACAGTGATGGTCCCATTATCGGATGCCAAGCCCGTCGGCAAGTGTAGTCGCAAGAAAACAGCTGAACCAAACAATTATCTCGCGGTCGCAACTAACTACTTTCGACTGAACAGGTTAAGAAACGATGAAAGTGCCCGCGCCACCAAATTCAGACAAGCATCGACAAGCAAAACAACCCAACCTATGCGGGGGCGTATTGCAAAAGGTGAAGTTTACGAGCGCGCCTTTCTGTAGAATTCAAGAGCTGCACTGTAGATGTAGCGGCATTGCATGACAATTAAGTGATATCGGCGTCTTATAATGGGCGCTGAAAAGGAGTATTTATTGATAATGATAAAGTAAAATAAAATGATAGGCGACCTAAATATTTGGCTCAGGTGTCTCTTAGTGGCACTCGCACCTCGGCGTTGGTGTTATTTAGCTTAAGCGAGTGAACTTCTTTCCCCTGGCATGATATGCAGGCGAGGAGGAAGCGCAGCGCGCGACACCTGGTGGGGCGTAGCCCCCTAGCGGGCGGCGCACGAAGAGCAAGCACCTTACGCGCCCTCTCCGGTGCTGACGTCGGAGCATGTAACCAGCGCGCGCCAGAAAGATGTTGTCTATGTCAGGCAACTGTTTTTCATTAATTAGGCGGTTAGATATTATGCCACTTTCTTGTGTGTGACGTCATTACTTCCGCTTTATGCATCCGGGTTTCCAGGAATTTTGCCAAAGTCGTGCTCACGTGGCGGGTCTCTATAGTCTACGATTCTGTGCTTTGGTGTTAGGTAATCAGTGATGGCTAATAATTTCTGATTATTCCAGGCACTCCAGTAACTCAACTTGTAACTAAACTTATGCTCTGATATCACATATATAATCAAACCGATGAATTTTGTACTCTACTATTTTTTTCCAATTTTTTTCTCTTATTTATTTTTGATTTCGTTCCCCGTCGTCTCAAGAGGTGAACTGAAAGTTCCGCGCAAGAAACAAGAGTATCAATCGATGCTCATGCCCCTAATAGAGACGTCCTTTTTTTCCTAGCCATGCATATATAAAATTGATTAGGAATTTTATCTTCGTCGAATCAATCAATACTCTGTATCGTTTTAATTGAAGAACGCTTCTTTTCTTTCCCAATGTTCCCTCCTCACATAGTCGCGCTTCAGTTACTGCTCGCATAACGACCCTCGCTGATGTCGGTGACAATTTTCTCTGAACCACTTTTTGTCCGAAAGCTTCGCGTCCATACACCTGTTTGGAACAACCTTGCCAAACGCGTCGGCCAGTGCAGCCGAAGAAAAGCAGTTAAAATGGACAATTACTTTGCGTTCGCAACTCACTAATTTTCTCTGAACACGTTGAAAAACGGTGAAGCACATATCGGGAACCCGCCGTGGTTGCTCAGTGGCTATGGTGTTGGGCTGCTGAGCACGAAGTCGCGGGATCGAATCCCGGCCACGGCGGCCGCATTTCGATTGGGGCGAAATGCGAAAACACCCGTGTGCTTAGATTTAGGTGCACGTTAAAGAACCCCAGGTGGTCAAAATTTCCGGAGTCCTCCACTACGGCGTGCCTCATAATCAGAAAGTGGTTTTGGCACGTAAAACCCCAAATATTATTATTATTACATATCGGGAATACCGAGCCACCAGAATACAGACAAACGTTGACAATCAAAAGAGCGCAACGTGTTAGAGGGGCATGTAGTAGCAGGTAAATTTCACGAGCATGCCTTTCTACACACTTCAGGAGCTGCATTGTATTGCAACTGATAGCAGCGTGAACGCCCTGCCCTCCCTTAGGGGGTGCTGATAAAGATACATTTATTGTTACTGATAAAGTAAAAAAAAAAAGTTGGCACACGTACGTAACACTGACTAAAACTTTTATTTTCTTTGGAAGAAAACAAAAGTTGCATCGTTTTACATAAGTAAACAGTTTTTCTTTCCCGGTGTTTGTTTCCTCCTCACATAGTCGCGCATCAATCGCTGCTCACGTAACCAACGTTACTAGATTGCGTATAGCCACCCTTGGTGATGTTGGTGACAATTGGCAATGGACCGCTTGTCGCCGGAAGCTTCGCGACCCATTTGGATTGTCCTTATCTGTGCCTCTCAGCGGCGAACGCGTCAAAGCGGCGGGTTCGGCTTTCGACGACGTCGTCTTTTTTTTTTTTTTTTGTGCTGCAACAGTCCGTCCCAGCGCGTGCACTTCAGCTTGTCGCCTTTTACGTTGTGGTGAGCACCGCACACACACGGGGCTTTCTACCGCAGGAGCCAATTTTTCTCGAGGTCTCCCACAAACTTCTGTTTCACGGGAACTACGTCACCGTCCGCTACACGGCGCAGCCAGCCACCATCTCCTAGAATGGTTCTGAGGTGTTAGCTCAGCACACGATAGCACACATACATCGAGTCGGCGTCTACGTATAGCCACCTGTGCCCCTGCCAGTGTGCCGTGTGCCGGCTCTCTTCTCATACGGAAATAAAATAAAACAATAAATTCTGGGGTTTTATGTGCCAAAAGCACGATATGATTATTAGGCATGCAATCCGTAGTGGGGGACTCATTCAGACCGCCCGGGGTCCTTGAACCTGCAGCCAGTGCGCGGTATACCCCCACGGGCGTTTTTGCATTTTGCCTCTATCGAAATGCGGTCGCCATGACTGAGTTTTTAGCAGCGACGTCAAGGCCACTATTCCACCATGGCGGGTAGTTGCACCAAAAATCTGAAATGCATAATCGACTAATTAACAAACATTCCAAAATTGAATTTTGCAAGTAATCAACTTCTATCCCATGTTGCGATTTACAAAATCTAGCCGTGGAGTTCGCGAGGCGGATCCACTTGGAACGAATTCTCAGGGTGACACCAGTTTCGAGACATCAATTTCCTAACTTTGCGGCGAAATGCATTGGCGTTCCACCTACTTTCTCAAACAAAACAATCGCATTTAAGCACAGCAGGAATTATGGGCGAAAAGGACGCGTTCTCGTTGCTGTTCCGCGACCATCCATGCAGGCCCAGTGTGATGGAACACGAGAACGCACATCAAGAATACACACAAGCAGCGCTTCTTGTGCTTGTCCGTGCTACACATCGCTCGTTTCAAGTTGAACAGCCAACAAGCCCACAGCGCCGTGCTCTTAAAACACCTAGTGAGACAGTATGCGGCGTCGACTGCAGCTGGAATACTCGTGCCACTTTCCGCAGGTAAAAAAAAAAAAAAAGGAAGCACGCTCAGCCCCAGAGAGCTGCCGACCATACCGAAGAAGGTTGCCTCGTTCATCTTTTCGCAACGACAGCTGTCGCGGGCTTGCCAAGAACGACTGACGACGGCACTCTCGCGGTGCGAGGACGTGTCACATGGCACGGGCCCGTTGTTTGTGCCAGTTTTGTGCACTCAGACTGCGACGCACGTTGACAGGCACGATATGACGTCATTGACGGGGTCGCGCGCGTTCCCGGCTCTGGTGTACCGGACGCGCATTGTGGGGGAACCTCTTTCCCCTTCTCGAAATGCATCCTTCTACAGGGGCTCCGGAAGCGCGCTTTGAGTGTCGGGGTACGAGCCGCGGCTCAATTCACCTACGTTTTCTTGTTATTTTGAAAGTAATAAAACCTAATTAATTAACATATAATTGGTTAAATGATAATTAATTAATACCTAAATAATTTAGTAATTTAAGTACCTCAATTACCACTATTCTTCGGTTTTGCATGAAGAATGGTCAAGCGTATACGCAGAAACAAATCAACAATGGGGATGAAATGGGAACTACAGGAAATGCAAGAATAGGTGTGAATAACAATGAATGCAAATACGCAGCAAATGCAAGAAGAATATAGAAAAGAAAAACATAAACATGGACACGTTTAAGAATTAGCGCGACAGAAGTAATGTACGTAAATAAGCGAGAATTTGACACGGCAAGTGTAGGCGGTATCGGCGAAAATATACGAGAAGTACAAGTTGTATAGTACATACTAAAGGAAGTCAGTTCACTTGACATAAAGTTCTTTCATATAGATATAATGATATCAAAATAGAGTTACAACCTGGAAAAGAAAAAAAAAAACGAGCGATGCATAAGCTATGTGATTAATGTGTCCGCCAGAACCGCTTTAAATGTATCAGGTGCGGTGATGTTCACAGCATGGGCTGCCAAGTTTTTCCAATTTTTTTGCCGTCTGATAGAAAAAAAAAAAATGATACTATACATGCGCAGAAGTACGGGCATGTGGAAGATGGGCTTTTGGCGACTTATACGAAGCGATGGTAGGTGAGCGAGGGTGATTACGGAGTGATTAATGGACGATTGATAAAAAGTTGAGAAAAATGGCAAGTGTGAAGATTTCGCGGCGGCGTTCAGGACAGGGAAGCTTGGCCCGGAATTTTAGTGCCCCGACGCTTGTTCACATGTAGTAACTGGAAGAAATTACATCGAAACGCGATTTTGCACTGATTCCAATTCGTTCGAAAGGTTATACTGGTGGGGACCACAAATCGGCGCAAATGCACATACTCGAACTTCGGCCGGACGAGCGTTTGATAAGCCAGCATTTTTTTTTTCTGGGGACAGGGCGTGACACAAGTATATGACGTATATAAGCAAGGACGCGGTTAGCATCATTGATAATGTTAATTTTATGTAATGACCATGCTAGTGCATGAGATAGGCAGGCGGCCAGCAATTTATATGAGGGTGAAAAGAGATATATATTCGGGAACCGTAAATGGTGTAACGTGGTGTGGAACACGCGGACCCACGGTGGAAGGAAATGAGCAGAGTTTCCGTTGATTTGAGGGACGTGAACCACGTGTCGCACTGTTCTTCTATGCGACGCAGATCCCTCTGAAGTTTATCAGTGATGGTTGCTATTGATGCAGCAGTAAATAACCTAATTAATAAGAATTATAACAATTATATATATATATATATATATATAGATATAGATATAGATATATATATACTTAAGCGCACCCTGTGTGCTTCGTATTTCTACGGTGTTTTCATACACAGACAACAGTTCAAACCTTGATACTGGATTTTCTGTGTTCGTGCTTTCCGTGATACCCTATTGTGCCTCACCTCATGTCCCGGAAAGCTACTCACTCACCACCACGGATGGAGCTATACCGTCACTGGGTGGTTAGGAGCTGGCCACGCTAACCAGTGAGCTGCCGCGCGCATCTTCGCCCTCTTCGTTAACTAGAACGCAACAAGGGATCACAGAATTAAGCGCGCGCATATCCGCTCGTTGGTTCATGGCTTGAGCAGAAATAGCGCGAAAGAACAGATATGGGACGTGAGAAAGCGGACGGACAAGGATGATGAAATGTCAGCGCCGTTACCTGTCGCTGTCTCCCGGCATGGTTCGGCTGTGTAGCTCTGTTCCTGCTCAAGAAACGGTCACACGCCGCCTCGAAAGTGACACGACCTTTGCACCATCGCGCAAGGGCTTGTGTTTTGGAGATTCTGAAGGGGATTTTTTCTGCAAGCAATGAGCAACACCGCAAACTGCGCAACACCACATAAGCTATAACGCCGCACACAAAACAACGAGTGCTTTCTCGTACCTCTCGATAGATGTAAAAGCAAGGGGCCCGGTGCCGCTTTTTGGCAGGTTTAACATTTTTGTTTCTTTTTAGATAACGAATCGAAGTATCAATCGCAGACAGCGCGATTGCAGGGCAAAGAGGCTGTAAAGAAAGCAGTGAATTTGGGCGCCTCCTTTTCTTTGCATTTCTTTCCCCCTTTGTTCCGCCTTCGCGCTGCGTAACTAGCCTAAGTGAACGCAATCCTGAACCAAAATATGTTTTTCATTTTGTAGGCAGCAGCGCTCGGCTGTCATTGCAAACTTACCATTGCATATACTGGGTGCGTTGGACGTGACCATTAAAGACTGGCGAGGAATAAAATTCGGGGTCTCGTCAAGGCTATCCTTTATACTTTCATCATACACAGGTCAGGTTTCGTGAACTCCCTGTTTGCTCTTTGTATACTGAGTAAGAAACAATATTTCCATCTTGTCGCCGCCTCGCTGTTGCAAAAAAAAAAAAAAAAGATATTGGAGCAGTCTTTTCAAAGACTTGCTCTGGCCTTGACAGATGATGTTATTCCTTCTTTTGGGGCCTCGACCTTTGGATTAAGCAAGCCACAGGGATGTTCGCTCCGCCGCACAGGAATTCCACCTTACTTAGTCCAGCGGACCGATCACCTAGATATATTTGTATTTCTTTTCTTATTTAGCACTTTTCAAGTAATGATTATTCATTCCTAGTGTTATTCACATAAGTTTAACATTTATTTTCGCATCTTCACGTATTTTACCCTATATCAGTCCTGAAAATTTATTTACGATTGTCTTTGGAATAATCCATCCATTTCTTGGCCAATATCCCATTATGGCTATAAGTAACATTTTCCTTTTGTGGATAACAACAAGGCTATCAGCCCTTTCATAGCTTGTTACGACATAAAGTCTCCTTAACTGCTTCAGCAACAGGCGCTATAATGGCGCATGTTCGTGTCGTTGGAACGGCATACTTTTCAGGCAGCTATGCATCCTTTGTACCAGATTAACAATGATAAAAATAAAAATAAGGAATTAATAAAATAGAAAATACAGTGACCTTATTCAGGAAAAAAAAATAAGGTGAGAGCACAAGTTGGCAGAAAATCGAGTCAATTGGTCTGCGGAACGAAACATCCGGGACAATGAGCATAGGCAAATCATTATAAAATATGAAGACGCCAAATAAACCGACACACACAAGAGAAGAGAACGGGACAGGGCGCCCTGTTCCGTTCTTGGGTTTATTTGGCGTCTTCATATTTTATAATGAACAGCTACCAACTAGCCCAACAAAAAGTGCTTTTAGGCAAATCATATAGCGCTACTTACAAGTGCTTTCTCTTTTGCAACAAATTCCGTCCTCTTAAGCGAATAGCCTTATTTCTTCAAGGACGTTAAAAGAATATGCGACCACGCGGCGATGAACTTTGCGTATGCACGTGTGCATACGTATAAACACAGTAAAACGAGCTTAACAGAACGAAGTTAGCCGTGTTTTTCCAATTTGGTTCCCAAAAAGATGTCAATCATAAAATCTGACGAAGCCGCAATTGTGTTGACTGTACTTGCTTCGCTGTGGTTGCAAATACTCCCATCCGTCACCATAGGAATAATTTGCTCTCTTGCTTACTATATCGCTGACAACATAAGCAACCGTGATATAGTACGTGGAATGTGGGCACAAAGTCCACAAAACTGCTTCGCTTTGTGCCAGTAACCTTATATCTTAGATTAACAATTCACAAGTGCAGAAGATTACGTTTCTTTAATAGCCAGCTACTGCATGCACTATCGAGGAAAGAAGGCATAGATGACTAATCTCGTCGTGCTGCAGAGGTTTCCCCCCCCAGAAGGCAAAATCGCCAACTTGCACTCATATTTAGGGCAGGCCTGCGTCTTTCCACAGCTCCATGACATCACTGTCGGCGGTCTTGAGTGCGATTCGTTCTTTCATCCTGGAGACCTGCTCCGGCGAGAAGTGGTTCCGCCAGTCCCCCACGATGCCTTTCCTCACGAACTCTCCCTTGAATGGCTTCTCCAGCATATTCCCCATGGCTTGCATAAAAGACTTCACACCTTCAGGCAGCGTCTCCAGAGGAACGCTGGCCAAGTTCTTGCTCCAGTCGTTCATCTCCGCGTTCATTTTCTTCATGGAGTCGACGCTAGTCGTAGCTATGATCCTCTCGAAGATATCTGGGCTCTGCCTCAACTTGTCTCCGTACTCCTTACCCAGGAAGTCGGCGATCTTGAGCACCCAGCCGCGAGTGTCCTTCTTGAGGTCTTCGTAAGTGACGAAAAGCACGTTGCTGTCCCCTCGATGCTCGTACCAGGACAAGAGGTGGTCGAAGTAGTCGCCGAAGTCCACTTTTCCTTCGACGAACATGTCGAAGAACTGGTCGAAAGTGCCGTCATCGAAGCGGTACATCGGCATGTTCCTCGTGTGGTAGTAGAACGACACGCAGCAGTCGTAAGGGTTGCGGGTGATGTAGACGTACTTGGCCTTGGATGAATAAGGCTGCTTGTTGAACGGCAGGTGAGTCTTGATGGCATTTGGTCGTGGCATAGCCTGTGCGCTCTCGGCTCCTACAAGCTCCAAGAACGGAGTCATGTTCATGAACTCCGTGATGTTCGCAGGGGGCACACCGTCGCGGAATATGCCGTACACAATGAATTGCATCCATGTTGTTCCGCATTTTGGGTAGCTCACGACAAAGACGTCCCCGTCGAGCGGTTTGTAGGACAGAGTAGAGCGCATGTTTCGATCCGTGAAACTATAGCTGAGGTACAGACCTTCGAAATCTCTGTAGGCATTCTTGTACGGAGGTCCGGGCTTGCCCGCCTGCAGGGAAAGCACATGATCGCATAATGTAAGAAAGTGCTATCGAATACAAAGTGTGTATTTTAGCTGCAGCGAAGTAAAAAAAAATATATATAATGCCTATGGCAGATAGCACAATTCTTACCCTTGATCTAAATTATTACTACTACGAGAAATCAAAACACCTACTTGAATAATTAACATAAGTACGCTAATGAACGTCTTAATTATTTACGTTACGGTACATATTTCAATCTACCAACTGTAACTTGTGAGTACGCGTCACATCGACTTAGAACAAACTATCACGACTGCGCCAGTTTTGAGCTATTATATTTCAACAAAGTGGCCGACGATGTGCATTGGCGTTCCAGTTATTTTTGTGCTTCGATGCCTAAAGCAAGCGTTTTCTCAGAAAAGTGGAAGAACTGAAGCGGCGCGACTGCGGCCTCAAAAGTATAGGCGAAGAAGAAGATGGGCCCACGCGCAGGTAGCACGAGGATAGAGCTCGTTAGCGCCCTCGACCTGAGCGGCCGCGATGTCGACCGCTCCCGAGATCCTGCTGCACCATGGCTGGCCAGTCTAAATAGACCGTGGTTATAAGGCGCCTGCCGCTTTGCGCCGGCTCCCACAAATTGGTGACCCGGAAGACCGAGCCCAGCCATGCCAGCGTCAACCCACACAACATTGCATTTTTACCGCAAGTTTGACGGCGAATATTCCGAAACCTGAGCCATCCTCAGAATTCATTCTAAGTCGATATGCCTTGCATACCCATTTGGTACAATTCGTTGATTGCTAATATGTGCCGTAAGGTAATTAATTGAAACGGTAATTAGTATGATTACGCTTATTGTTCTACAAACCATTTCTGATTCCTCGTAGGAGTGATCGCCGCCTCACCGAGTAATTTAAATCAAAGGGTTAGAACTGTGCTAGCAGCCACGTGCAATTTTTTCAAATTTTTTTTGTGCAGCTAGAAAACACCCTGCATGTGATTAGAAGTATTGGGAGCTTCATGAATGCGCATGCAGTGAAGTTTTTCATGAAATGCGCTAATTTTTAAACTTTGCCTCTGCATACGCGTTTGATGAGAACGAGCTTGAAGTGTTAAAAAATAAAAATAAACGCGTGTGACTAGTGCGACATGTCAGCGGTGTACAGCCACATAATCGTGGTATCCACTCTACTGCAAGTTGAATACACTATTGCACAATTCACAGTCTCTCCAGGCCCTGTGTCCATTCCCGTGGGCGATAGCTTTGAACAAAGTTAAACCAAAACTGATAAGCTAAATATTTTGTTGCAACTTTAAGCAATATATGCGGGCGATACCACACGTCAAGCGTGCAATATTTATTTTGCCACTCGTTCTCGAGAAAACCGATGATTTGTGCGAGACGCAGTGCTGCATCGCAACCGAAGATTCAAAATGAATGTTTTGCACATTTCAAATGCCACCAGATGACGCGGCAATTCCGGATGAAAAGGGAAGATGAGGAACTGCCATGACACGTTAAACCTGTGTACCTGTGCGTTTTCAGTAAAACGAAAGATGCTTTTACCTGAACGAACCGGAGAAATGGACTCTCTATCCACACATACTGATGCGAGCAGGTGCCCGTGCAATATTGTAAGGCAGGTACTTTTCAGAATCGTATAAGAGCGGTTTACGAGAACAACTTACTTTAAGATAAAATGTGTTTGACTAGGAGTTTGTATTGATTTAATTGAATTATGGGGTTTTGCGTGCCAGAACGACGACCTGATTATGAGGCACACCGTAGTGGGGGACTCCGGAAATTTGGACCGCCTGGGGTCCCTTAACGTGCACCTAAATCTAAGCACACGGGTGTATTCGCATTTCGCCCCCATCTTAATGCGGCCGCCATGGCCGGGATCTGATCCAGCCACCTCGTGCTTGGCAGCCCAACACCATAGCCACTAAGCAACCACGGTGGCTTGTTTTGGTTTCTGAGAAAGGTAGCAGCCGTACTACATTTACCACTTCATCCAATTATTCTGACATAACTCTGTTTCGATGGTCTTATATAATACTTTTCCGGAGGAGCTGTGGTAGGAAACATCACCAAAATTTGCAGTTTTGCGGAAATGAAAAATAAAAAAAAGCTATGACGTATAAAGAGGTCTAATTAGTGCTTCTTTCTTTTTGCCCTACAGAACCGCTGCACGCAAATTATCACACAATATTAAAATCACTGAGGGCGACTGCTGTTCGCGTATCCATAGCAGTGAAGTGATGGTTATCGAACAAGAATGATGCGAATGTGTCGTATGCCGAAGTGACAGATCAGTGGCGCTACCATGACTGGTTCAATAGGTTCATGAAGCTACATGCAGTGCAGCGAAGACAACTGCTATCGTACCACAGAATGCCCACCTCTGTTTTACAATATCATTAACGCGTGATTTTGTCGCCCTTCAATAAATTGGAGATGAAACGTTCATATGGTCTAGATTCATAAGCTAGAGGGAAACGAAACCCAATACATAAGTTAACGCCGGGTTCTGCATCTTTATGCAAGTAACTGCAGCTCTTCTCACTATATTTGTTGACTGATGCCCGTTTTGTTTGTGACAATATACACGCGCAAATTACCTCCTAATTCTGTTTTTATTCCACATTCTCCTCATGCCATTCTTGCCGCTGGGTCGGGTCAATTCACACCGGTATCGTTGAGATAAAGCAGGCAGAAAAACAAGAAAGAAAGAAAAAAGTCCAGAATGTTTGATTTCGTGTGTGAACAGATTGTCATAGACATGCCTTTTTCAAAGCGAAATAAGTCCGACGCATGCTTGCATATTACACTATTTTGGAGGATATTGTTCGATATACTCGGAAGCACTTGGAAATATCTGCCAAGCAAACTGTGCATAATGGCGTTCACATCAGAGGGAACGACTGCTGTCTTAAGGCGGATTGTGCTTTTGTGCATCCTTCGAACTTTGATCTGCGAGACACATGATAACGTATGAAACATATCTCTTCGAGGTCTTTGTTGCCCGTTTCTTCTTCTGTGGGCTTCTTCGATGACGGCATGACAGGCTGATTTCGATTTCCTCACCGACAGCTGCGTGCAACACCGACAAGAAGAGATCGTGCATGCTATCGTCTGACGTAGGGCATTTGTTAAAACAGAACTCGCGCCACGAAGGAATGCCCGGTCCAGTAAAAACAGTCTTAAAGAAAGAAATCGCGGACTTCATCAATTTCTCGATCACTGAACTCGATTACTGTGACAATAGCGGGCATTCACAGCGCACGCCGACATCTTCGCAAGTTCAATGCCTTCCCGCAAGCATCGTGAAGGCATTGTTGCGGAAAGGAAAGCTAAAAATAAAATCGTACACAACGGGTGCTGGTTTCCTGTTTTAATGCGCTGGCATTCTGAAGGTACTTCACGCCCTTTCAGAGGGCTATTTATTTATCTATGCATGTTTGCAATCAATGAATCTAACCGTTTTCTCACCTACGTGGGTCACTTAGTAGTAGTAGTTACTGGTAGAATGGCTAGCGCATCGGGCTTCTGTGCCGAGCTAACAGGGTCCAAAACCAAGCACCGGACCAACTTCGGTCACTGAGTATACGCCATTGCGTACATACGTACCGCTCTTCAACAAATCTCTTTCATGCCGACATGGGTGACTGTAGATGCGGGACTGGTTGGCACCGCTGTACGACGGTAGCTGCTCGAATAAACACTTTGACGCCGCTTGGAGCACTGGCTATGTGCCACTCAGTCTGTGCTAGTCTTCAATTAACCTCTTTGACGATTACTTGGCTAACTATGGGAACATACCACTGTACAGTAACGAAAAATATACCTTAGTCGATGCTGAACGGAATAGAGCCCACGTCACAAGGGTTCTTCAAGGACAGCAACCTGACGCAATAGCAAGTTGCGCCATGAATGCATTGGGTATGTGCCGCTCTTCAATTAACTTCTCGCCAACTTGGGTCACTGAGTGTGTGCCACTGAGGAACAATTCTCAGCGACTGCAGGAACCGGCGAGCCACGCCTCTCCTCTCGGGGGTCGCACGCGGACTTCTCGACGGTGCCTCTAGATGGCGCAGCGTGTCCAGAAAGAAGCGCGAGAGAGAAGTCCAGTTGCAGCATAACGCGTTTCTCAGCGTTCGCACGCACGGGTGCACCATCCATTTTGGAGGCCAAGCGCAGGCTTCGCGGCGGCGGCGCTAGATGGCGCCGAGTGCTCGCAAGGAAGCGCGGAAGAGGAATCTCGCTGCAGTATACGCCTCATACATAACTCGTTTCGGCGGTGGAAATACGTTGTGTCACTGTATAGTTCAATGCCATTACCATCGACAGTCACCGTCAGATGTGTTCAGCCGCATTTTTGTGTTTTTGCTTTGTTACCGTTTAAGAGCTACAATTATAAACCAAATTACCTAAGAAAAAGTGTGTTGCTGTTGGTGTTGCTGCTGCTGCTTGTCATTCTGTGGAACAAGCTATTCTGAGTGCACATATTATTGCACTCCATATAACTTGCACTGGAACATATTATTGCATATATTATTTATGACCACCTCAAATCTAATTACTTCCTTCTTTTTAATCAACATGCGTTCCGATCATCTTTATTATCTGGTAGACAGTTCCGGGAATTTACCACTAACTTGCACTGGAGTATAACCTTCAAGGTGACTCCTTTTTTTCTTGACTACTCCAATGCATTGGATCGCGTCGCTAACTGCTTTATCTGCTCTTGGACTAGGCCCACTAGCGCCATCTTTTCTTGACAACTTTTTAGCTTTTTGCACAAGTCACAGTCATAAATGATATTGCTTCTTTTAATGCAATCAGCATTTTTGGGGAACTTCACGCACATTTAGTGGATTGTCTGTTTATCTTTCTGTCGGGCTCCGTCTCTAACCGTTTCTCCATCAACTGGTCCCTGGGTATGTGCTGCACTTCAAGTAACTTCTCTGACGTCACCTGGATATGTGTCGCAGTGCCGCTCTTCGATGGCAAAAAAAAAAAAGTTCTGTCGGGTTTCTTTTTTATAGTTCTGCATGTAATCGAAACAGCGTCAGATATGTTCACATAATCTTGTGCGAATACATGTTCACACATCCCAGGCGCGGACTTTGCGGCGGCGCCGTTGGGTTATATGCGCCGTTAGCCTTACGCATGACGCGTTTCGCCGGTGGCACTCAGCTGTGTCACTAGTTTGCTTCAATGCTAATCGCATTAACGGGGGCGTTTATTGTGAGAGGAGTTACGCCGACGTTGTTTTAGAGGGTGCGTAACCCAATGCCATCCCGATAACAACTAGAAAACCATTGCATACGTCCAGGCGCATTCACAAGCGCCTCAGCATCAAACGGATACTCGGTAGTAATTACGGCTTATTAACTTCTTGAGCTTTGCTAAGAGCTATCGCACTTTGGAGTTGCCTTCCAGATACCACTGTCTCAATTACTAACCGATAATTTTTCCGTGAACATATTGTATGCACATATCGTGTACTAAATATGAGTAATGATGCAATTTTTCGCTAGTAGTGGATAGTTCTGTAAGTTCTTATTTGTTCTGATGATGTATTTTGTTGTGTTATTTCCCTATCGCTGAATGCTCCAAGCATAGCCAGCGATAAATAAATAAATAAATAAATAAATAAATAAATAAATAAATAAATAAATAAAACTTTGAGGACGCCTAACTTCGCCTTTAAGAGTGGAACGCGATAGAATTACAAAAATCCCCGACTGCTTCTTACGCTTCCTTGCAATTGCACCTTACATAACCATAATGTTTACCAGAATATGCTGGCGGCGAACGCTATGCACGAAGGTGACCTTTCTGGTATAAACGCGGTCTCTTGGGTAGGCCGATCCCGGAGGTAGTGCACAGCCGCGTAAAAAAATTGCATCACTTTCAGGTTACTGTTATTGTTTGTACGCTTAGTATTTAAATGGCCACCCGCCGTGGTTGCTCAGTGGCTATGGTGTTGGGCTGCTGAGCACGAGGTCGCGGGATCGAATCCCGGCCACGGCGGCCGCATTTCGATGGGGGCGAAATGCGAAAACACCCGTGTGCTTAGATTTAGGTGCACGTTAAAGAACCCCAGGTGGTCAAAATTTCCGGAGTCCTCCACTACGGCGTGCCTCATAATCAGAAAGTGGTTCTGGCACGTCAAACCCCAAATATTACTATTATTAGTATTTAAATGTGACAAGATTTAACGTAAAAGGAATGCACTGTCGGTGTTTTGTTTCGTGACATTTGTTTGTTGGCTGTGCTTCTCAAAATTCCGAAGAATAATCTTGTCAAGAATGTAAGACAAGGTATGAGCAACTTTAGTGTGATAGAATGGTGCGGCAATATAACCCGCGTACACCGCATAGGTCATATAGCAACGCATGCCATATACATATACCTAAATATATACGGCAGTTTTCGCTCATGGACAACCCTGCCGACGCCGACACCGGATTTTCTGCGACAGGCCGGGGCCCTTAACGCTATCGCGTTAATAAATACACATTGTTGTCGACTGCTACAGTGGTGCCTACTGTGGCCTCTGAAATACCCGCACAGTTTCCACCACTCTCGGAGTTTGCATGGTCGCAAAAAAAAAAAGACGCACAAATTTACAAGCGCGAATGTTGTTTGATATGCCTTAGTGGTTATAGCACCTCTAGTCCTCAACAGCGCGTTCCCACATTGTTAGAAATAAGCCACCAGTTACAGGGGGTAGCAGGTTTCTTTTTTATTTGCCACATGGCGAGGGCCAAGTTATTGCGAGGAGTTGGTTTCACACACCACGACGGCAGGGCGGATAAGTCCAACGGACAGAGTCCCGAGCTCCTTAACAACTGCCGCGCAATAAAATGTAACCAGTGAGGTCGGCACAAAGAATATACTTTCAAATTGAAAGAAAAGGGCAATCATAATAGAGATATAGATATTAGGGCGCATACCTGAAGCGTTGGGGAGGCCGCAATCTCCATTGTAGGCCCTTTGCGGGCTTTCGTGCTCTTTTTTCTTTTTTTGTACGCCAGACGCTTTGCGTCCCCCAACGATGGGCACACTCATCTAAAACTCTCGGATATTTCCTAGGTCGCGCAAACCAAGAAAAAAGCGCCCAGAAGTTAAAGGACCGCGGAGAATGACAAAAGAACAAACCTTAGACGAAGACGGCGAACCACTGCCGTGTCAATAAGCGACCGTGTTCTGTCGGCCAGCGAAACCTGCAGCACCGTACTTCAATACATACAGGAGCTACGGACAAGACGGACAGCTCAAGTGAACGTCACGCCCCCAGAGGCTGGCAGAGATAAAGATACCTGAAAGCAAAGTGTACTAAGAAAAAAGAAAAGACTATAGGCGGAGTGCATTATCTTCCGTGAATCGAAGTCAAGGACCCCGCGATGCGGCATGCGGCGCAAGAACGCCCGCATTTTCTCGAATGTAACCATGGCGCAACCTAAGCACCCATTAACCTCACTACAATCACCACCACTAATGCAATACAAGACGCGAGAGTCCCCAAGAAAGAAATAAAAGTTTGTGCTTGCAATCTCAGTGCTCAGTTAAATGTGCGTAGATCAAACACGGTTCTTTTTTTAATTCTTAATCAATTACTTCAAGGTGTCATATTGCCGCTACGCGCAGTACCTTGCGCAGTCCTTACATAACTATACAAGGTACGAACTTCAAATTCAAGGAACATATGGAGAATGTCAAGTTTAACGTGCGAAACTTTCATGTTTCTGGCCTAATTTAAGACGTTGCAAATAATTACTGAACTCTCGTTTCTCCCTTATTTTATGCGTCATAAGGGGCTCGCAATTGGTTTTCCTCGTGTCCTCGGTGAACTAAACAACAAATTTCATTTAAACACTTAAACATTTTAAGAAAATAACGGGCATAGCTTGAAAAACATGCCGGCCAAGTTCGAAGTGTGTGGATTAAATGAGGGTTTTGCAATAAAATACGCATGCAAGTGGTATATACGGAGTGCTAGGAGTGTATTTTACGAGCGGCGCAAGATTGAGCTCGCTGCCCTGGTATAATTACAAGCAACACAAAAATCAAACGAAGAAAAATGGGAAATCTGTGTTCAATGTTAGATGCCACTTAATCAAATACAGCGTTCGCGAAACATTTCTTAAGCAAGTCTTAGAATGTGCCACGCAGCTGTTATAAGCTACATTTCCCAACGTCCCCTGGAAACTGTTGCAGGAAATTTATATTCAGTTGAAATTGGGGCCATATCAAGTGCAATGTGTCACGAAGTTTTAACATTTCTGGGTAAATTAGGCGTGTTCGAAATATTTATTGAAGCCTTGTTTTTTCGTGTTTTTTATGCGTTATATGAGCTTTTTCCGGCCCCCTTGGTGAAACAAACGAGGCTTCTTGTTTACATTCGGTGAATGTAACGATAAGGTGATGGACAATCTATAGGCAAAATCTGAAGCGTGTGGTTTGATTGAGTCGTTTGTAATAAATTACATTGAAAGCGCTCTGAAATGTTATTAGTGTGTCTTACGAGCGGAGCAGAATTTATATCGTTGCCTTCGCAGAAGGGCGAATACCACCGAGATCAAATTTAGCAGGAATCGGTGGGGGAGAACGTTATTGCGAATCTCTGTACGAAGTGAAGTGCGTGTAGATCAACTGCAGATTTTCAAAAAAAAAAAAAAAAGAAAGAAGAAAAATCCATCAAGTGTTCGAAAGTGTCATACCACCGTTTTCAGCTATGCTTGGCGATGTCCCGAGATAATTTTACCGTACACGAAGTTCATGTTTCGTCGAAATGGGGGTCACGTTACGTACATTGTGTAGCGAAACTTTAGCGTTCCTGGCCTAATTAGAAGAGTTGCAAGTAATTACCGAACAATCGTTTCTTTTTTTTCTGCGTAGTATATTAGGTTTCGCTGCATGGTGTCTACGGTGAACTAAACAAGGTACTTTGTCTACATACACTTTTAATTGCAGGCAAGTTATGGGCAATGCGTAGACGATGAGGTTCAAAATGTGTGGTATATTTACGGCGTTACCAGCCACTTACTTGTTCAAGCAATCTAGACCTTTGGACTTGTGTTTTGCGAACTAGCAGCACTTGTCCCTCTGCATGCCCTCGTAGCACTGTGAACGTAACCGAGATAAAATTGAGAGACAGAGAGAGAGAGAGAGAGAGAGAGATGACTTGGATCCTACAGCCGATATTCTGGCGAAGTAAAATGTGTATAGATTAATTTATACGGTTGTGAAAATTTCTCGTGAAAATTTCTTTTGTGAAAGTGCTCGAAAACGTTATATCTAGCCAAGCTTCCCAACAGGCCAGTGATATGTGGGCAACATATTAAAGTACGTGACTTAATTACAGGCTACTGAAATTTCATTGCAATTTCCCAGATTCGTTTGGTCGATCCGCACGAAAAACGCGGCTCGTGCGAATAATCGAAGCTCCGTTATACCAGTGCCGTTCGTCGAAGCTTACCAAGATCCATGCAAGCAATTAATGAGCACTGTGGTCTCTCCGTTCGCTCTGGATTTTCGCATCGAGCGTGCGAGTCGAAATTGCGCGAATCAGGTCGCACATACACGTCCCGTGAGGGCGGAGGACAAACGTGGTCTGAAAGTTGAGGGTCAGGAGTTAACTATTCTTTGCGCTGCTTCCTCCCGCTCGCGGCCGCAAGGCAAGTATCAAGTTCCCGTGTTCTCTCTCACTCGCGTTCCCCGCACCGCTTAATTCTCCCACTGATTTTACTGTACTGCAATCGCTCGTAAGTACTGAGGGCGCGCTGTTTACAGCTGCTCCGGTTTCAAGCACAGAGTATATAATAACATGAGTTACCCTGCGAACGCTTTGGTTGGGCGTCACCGCTAGAGCCGAAAACGAAGCACGGTAATCAAATGCGAAGAGGCACGGAAAACGAATTAGCGTGCGATTTAAAAGCATGCTACGCGGTGGAGCAGTGACAGCTTGCGGATAGATCGCGCGGGTCTCGTCTATCTCTATGTTGTTGGTGAACTGCTGCGAATATGCGTATTGCGATGTGCGCTGCCATCGTACCCGCTCTATTCTTCTTTCTCTTGCCTGAGATGTCTAGACTTCTTAGTGAATGAATGAATGAATGAATGTTCCTTAGTGGCGCAAGGGCCAGGTATGGCCAAAGAGCACCATATAAGTGAATGAATAAATATTTATCTGTATGCTTGTGCGAACGCGTCACATCATTTCTGTTATCACCGCGCTGTCTTCTTTGAACTTTCCTCAATCTTCTTTTTTTCCCTGCAAAATATTTAGAGCAAAATGTATGTCACAACCACCCGTGAGGTGTTCTTATTCCGGTCGCGAAATTATTTGTAGTTTATTATCTCTTTCGAGTCCACTAGCGCGCTGGAAGCTACACGTGCAGGGAGCATGGCAAGGGGGCAATGCCCCGGCCAGTAAGATGACATTTTCGCAAGGTCATTTTTTTTACGAGGATACATCCGGTTCAGGCATGTGCGGCGCTCTCTCGATGCGCGATGGGAGAGCTCGGGCGCCGGGGGCTATGTCACTTACAAATGGCAGTCGGCGCACGTGGTTGTTTCATCATATCGAAGACGAGAGGGCTGGTCGCGGCACCTCGTGGTGCGACTATGGAATGCAATGCAACTAGCGTCGTATTCCATGCGACCAAGTTTTGAGCATGGCTCTGTACGCGGTAGAGATTGTGATTTGGCTCACTCACACTGAAGTTTGAAGCAGCAAGGAAAAAAAAAAAGAAACGTTATATTCTTGCGAACACGAATATGTGAAGCATGTCCTGAGGTCAGAAAAAAAAAAGAAAAGACGTTATATTGTGCAAATGTAGTCTAGCGTACCGTTGAACAAAGGACGAACAATGGGCGCCTTTTGCGAAGTGATGTGGCGTAGAAAGAAAAACGCCGTTAACTTCTGAATGCGACGCAATGATGTCTGCTACGCAGTATCTACGAGGCTGCGATCTCGGAGGTCACACTCAGCCGAGGCAGCTACGCGCAAATGGCCTGTGTGTAGACCGGAAGGGCAAAGATGAAATACTTTTTTTTTAAAGATTGCAGACTTGCATAGTAATTTATTTAACAGGGAATTAGCAAATGTAGTATTAATGACGCTGTTCTCGCGATCACGAACTCAGCCAAAATCCGTTGGTTGGCTTGGCTGCTTGCGACGTAGGTGCGCGACGACATTGCGAAGGAGAGAGCGAGCGCTTCCTGGAGGTTTTTGACACGAGATTGTAAATTTCTGTAAGAAAATTAAATTATGGGGTTTTACGTGACAAAACCACTTCCTGATTATGAGGCACGCCGTAGTGGAGGACTTCGGAAATTTCGACCATCTGGGGTTCTTTAACGTGCACCTAAATCTAAGTACACGGGTGTTTTCGCCCCCATCGAAATGCGGCCGCAGTGGCCGGTATTCCATCCCGCGACCGCGTGCTCAGCAGCCCAACACCATAGCCACTGAGCAACCACGGCGAGTTGTAAATTTCTTGCTGCATGCAGTGTAGTAATATTTGGCTCACATGTTCAAAGCAGCCTCGTCTACAAATGGGCAACGTTTTGCTATTATGCTCAGAAAGTGTTTCAGGGACCAGAAGAACCTTTCACTGCTTCAGCAATAGCCATTATAACAGCGAGCATTCGCGAATACTGGACCAGCGTACTTCTCATGTAGCTATGTATCCTTTGTAAAGAGTGACAATACGGAAAACGGAGATAATTGGAAACTAGAGGAGACAGTGGTCTTATTCAGGAAAGAAAAATGTGAGAGCGCACGTTGGAGGAAGACTTAGTCAGCCGGTTTGCGTAACGAAACATCCGTGATAGTAAGTATAGACAAATCACGTAGTGCTACTGGCCGCCGGGAACATTCTCCGCCGGCGTCGCCGTCGCTGGGAGGCGGCTCTCAAAAATTCGGAGCTGGAAGACCAGCCCTGGGCCGTCCGGCAAGCCGAAGATGCCGCCCGAGTTGGACTTTGAGCCGCCACCTGATGCCACCACAATCAAAACTGCCGGGCCATTCTTTTAAAAAAGTTTATTTTCTTCTTCAAGGACGTTAACTAACTTTGTGCATGAATACCCAGAAACACTGTAAATTTAGCTTAACAGAAGAAACTTAAGTTAGCCATGTGTTGCGAACTTAGTTACCGCAAAGATGCCACTCACAAAATCTGATGAAGCCGCAATCATGTAGACTGTACTTACTTCACTGGATTGCAAATACTCCCATGCGCGTCACCTCAGAAGTAATTTGCTCTCTAGCTTACTATATCCGTGATAGTATAAGCAGTCTTGATATGGTAGGTGGAATGTGAGCACAAAGTCCACACAACTGCTTCGCGTTGCACCAGTATCCTTAGCCTACGTTAAAAATTCGTGAGTGCTGAAGCATCCGTTTTTTTATTCTCTAGCTACGGCTCATAGAAGAAAGAACTCATAAATGACCCGTCCGCTCGTGCTGCAGAGGTTTCGTCAGCCAGGACGCAAAATCGCCAATTTGCGCTCATACTCAGGGCAAGCCCGCGTCTTTCCACAGCTCCATGACATCACTGCCGGCGGTCTTGAGTGCGATTCGTTCTTTCATCCTGGAGACCTGCTCCGGCGAGAAGTGGTTCCGCCAGTCCCCCACGATGCCTTTCCTCACGAAGTCTCCCTTTATTGGCTTGTCCAGCAGGTTCCCCATGGCTTCTACTAACGACTTCATCCCTTCAGGCAGCGTCTCCAGGGGAACGCTCGCCAAATCCTTGCCCCAGTTGTTCATCTCGGCGTTAATCTTCTTCATGGAGTCGACGCTAGTCGTAGCCATAATCCTCTCGAAGATATCTGGGCTCTGCCTCAACTTGTCTCCATACTCTTTAGCCAGGAAGTCGGCGATCTTGAGCACCCAGCCGCGAGTGTCCTTCTTGAGGTCTTCGTAAGTGACGAAAAGCACGTTGCTGTCCCCTCGATGTTCGTACCAGGACAAGAGGTGGTCGAAGTAGTCGCCGTAGTCCACTTTTCCTTCGACGAACATGTCGAAGAACTGGTCGAACGTGCCGTTCTCGAAGCAGTACATCGGCATGTTCCTCGTGTGGTAGTAGAACGACACGCAGCAGTCGTAGGGGTTGCGGGTGATGTAGACGTACTTGGCCTTGGCCGAATAAGGCTGCTTGTTGAACGGCAGGTGAGTCTTGATGGCATTTGGTCGTGGCATAGCCTGTGCGCTCTCGGCTCCTACAAGCTCCAAGAACGGAGTCATGCTCATGAACTCCATGAGGTTCGCAGGGGGCACACCGTCACGGAATATGCCGTACACAATGTACTGCATCCATGTTGTGCCGCACTTCGGGTAGCTCACGACAAATACGTCCCCGTCGAGCGGTTTGTAGGACAGAGCAGAACGCATGTTTCTATCCGTGAAAGTATTGCTCAGGTACAGACCTTCGAAATCTCTGTAGACAGTCTTGTACGCAGGTCCGGGCTTGCACGCCTGCAGGGAAAGCAGGTGAACGCATAACGTAAGTGCTATAGAATACAAGGCGTGGTTTTTGGCTGCAGCAAAGTAAAAAAAAAATGCCTATGGCAGATAGCACAATTCTTACTTTTGATGTAAATTACTCGATGAGGCATCCATTACTACTACGAGGAATTAGAATACACTAATTCCTCATCTGTTTATATACTCATCGCAATCTTCATCCAATCCGTTTGTGCGGGTTTGTGACTTTGTTTACAATCTCATTGTGGTGCAACTTGCATTGACTTCTATATTGTTAAGATCATAGGTGTATAGGACTGTGCTGTGGATTTTCGACCGTATGATGTGATTTCTCCTCATTTTCGTATATATTTTTATTTATAATGTTTCCGCTATGAGAAAAGGAGTAGCCGTCACCATTATAAGGTGAACACGTCTCTTTCTTTTATTTTTATTTCAATAAAAAAAGAATGCGAGGGCGAATCAGAAAGTCTTTGACACTATTTTTTGTTAGCCAAATTAGGTTTATACAGGTAACTACAAATGTACGTACTATTTTACGTACCTTACACTATTTTTAAACATAGTCCCCAAACCAGTTCAGACCATTAGCCCCATCGCAGCACTAAATTTGAGATGACCCTGTGGTAGAATTCGTCCGGCCGACTGTGGAACCAAGCTCATTGCCATGCAAGTCTTCACGGCCTTTTGTGAACTCACAACACCACCGCCACCACGTCACACTTCTCAAAGCTACAGCTTTCCCCACACGTGGGCTGCATTTCCCTGTGGATTTCTATGGGCGTTCATTCCTTGTTCCATAGAAAACGAATCACCCTTCGTTACTCGTACGCCGTGAATGTGTGAAGCACAACTGCCATCTTCAGCAACTGACAGCAGTGCCGTACCGCGGAGCTACCGGCAGGTAAGGCCGGGCCGGTCCAAGAAAGGTCCACCGCTGGGAATGGACATGTTGACTTCGCATTTACAGCCGTAATTAGGCTAAGTGAAAAAAAGTAGGGTCAAAGACTTTCTGGTTCGCCCTCGTAATTACGCCAATGAAAATGAACTTTTTAATGATTTACTTTAATAATTTACTAATAATATTTCAATCTTCAAATTGTAACTTGCGAGTATGCAAGTAAATATCGACTTAGAACCAATTATCAAAACTCTGCCAATTCTGAGCGGCTATATTTCAAAGTATCCGAAGAAATGTATTGGCGTTCCAGTTACTTTTGTGTTTCAATGCATAAAGCAGCGTTTTCTTTAAAATGTAGAACAGTGAATTTTTACCGCAAGTTTGACGGCGCATATCTCAAAACCTGCGCCATCCTCAGAATTGATTCTAAGCCGATATTCCTTGCATACTCACTAGGTACAATTAGTTTATCGATATATGTGCCGTGACATAATAAGTTGGAATGTTAATTAGCATGATTACGTTTATTGTTTAACGAACCATTTTTGATTCGTCGTAGGAGTGATCGCCGCCTCACTGAGTAATTTAGATCAAGGGTTAGAACTGTGCTAACAGCCACTGGCAATGTTTTTAAATTTCGTGCAGCTAAAACACCCTGCATGTGATTACAAGTACTGGGAGCTTCATGAATGTGCATGGAGAAAGTAAGTATCTCATGAAATGCGCTATTATTTATACTTTGCCTATGCATACGCGTTAGACCTGAACGAGCTCGAAGTTTTAAAATACACGCGTGTGATTAGTGATGTCAGCTGCGTACAGCCACACAACCGCTCTATTGGAAAATGATAACACTATTGTACCATTCACAGTCTCTTCAGGCCCTGTGTCTGTACCCCTGGACAATAGCTTTAATCACTTAGAAGGTTAAACCAAACTGATAAGCTAAAATATTTTGTTATAACTTTAAGCAATAAATGCAGGCGATACCATATATCAAGCGTGTAATAATCATGTTGCCACTCGTTTTTGAGAAAATGATGTTTTGTGTGAGACGTGCTGCTGCATTGCAACCAACGACTCAAAATAAATGTGTTGTACATTTTGACTTCTACCATAGGACGAGGCAATCCCGGATAGAAAAGGTAAATTGAAGAACAGCCATGTTAAAGCTATGTGGTTGTATTTGGGAAAACAAAAGATGTTTTTAGCTGAACTGACTGGTGGAATTGACTTTTTATCCACACATATGCATGAGATCCTGATGCGAGGAGGTGTCCGAGCAATGCGATCTGGCAAGGGCCTCTACAGAATCATAACAATCAGGTTGACAACAAGAACGGACTTTAAGAGGTGTTTCACTGGGATTTTTCTAGTTTTGAGGAGGATACTAGCCTTACTGCTTCTCGCACTTCGTCCAGTTATGCCAACATTGATTACTCTGGTTCGATCGTCTTGTTTATGCTTTCCCGGAAGATCAACGGTCGGAAACGTCACTGAAAATTTCCTTGCAGTTTTACGCAAGGGAATAAGCGATAACATGAATAAGCAATTGAATGAGGGCTTCTTGACTCTAAACTGTCACACGCCGATTATGACGCAAAATTGCAGTCATTGACAGCGACTGCCTTTAGCGTATCCACAATAATGAAATGATGTTCACCATGCAAAAATATACTATAATGCAGATATGTCGTTTATCAAAATAGAAGATCAGCAGCGCTTCCACAATTGGTTTAATAAGTTCATGAAGCTACACGTGGAGCAGGCTATCTTACCGCAAAATACCAACTTCCGTTTTAGTAATCTAGAATGCGTGACTATGTCGCACTTCAGCATTTAGGAAAACAAAATGGGAGGTGGCAGAGACTTTTACACTAGAAGAAAACCAAACCAAATATGCAAGTTAATCGCGGGTTTTGCATGTTTAAGCGAATAACTACAGGTTTTTGTCTGTTTACTAATGCCAATTTTGTTCGTAACAATATGCACGCAGAAATTACTCCCTAATCCTGTTTTCGTTTCACGTTCTTCTCTCGTAATTCTTCCTATTTGGTCTGGGCATTTCTCTGCACTATTTCCTGCGGGAACAAATTTTCACAGACATGCCTAGCTCAGATACAAAGAACTCCAGTCTAGGTGTGCGTATCGTAAAATTTCCGAGGCTGTTGTGAGATATTACAGGAAGCGCTTGGCAAACGTACCTCACAAATTGTGATTGATTGATCGATCGATCAATTAATTGCGAGATTTTGTTGGCGCCAAGACATGTAAGGCCAAAGAGCGCCAGGACATGTGCCATGATTCTGCAGAATTGTTAGTTTAAAACAATGATTTAACATGAAAGCTGTGTAGAGGCATACGCGTGAAGTACGTAGATCGATATATTTTAGTGCACCGATAATAAAATAATTACTAAAACAAAAAGGGCCTTAAATGCGTTGGCTACAATCGCATATGGTAAACCATTGCGGAAAGTTCGAATCCATCTCCTCACAAAGTGTGCATAATTGTAGTAAAGCTCTTGTTTGGGCTAATTGGTGCATTCTTGAACACATAACAGGGCAGCACGAAAAAGAAGGACAACAAAAGAAACATACACAGGACGGGCGCTTGCGCCCCTCCTGTGTACGTTAACATGATGGCGTTCACCTCAGAGGTGCGCGACTGCTTTCTGAAGTGGATTGTGCCGCCTTCGAAATTTGTTCTGTGAGACATGATAAGGTGTGAAACGGACCTCTTCGAGGGCTTTCTTGCTGGTTTCCTCTTCTGCCGGGTTCCACGACGACGGCATGGCAGGACGATTTAACTTGAGTCACCTGTGTACCTGCGCCGAGAACCAAGACGAAGAGATCGTTGATGTCATAGTCTTAGAAACCGGGAAATCGCGAGAAAAACCCCACTACCACAAGAATGTCCCAACGCTCACTAAAATTCAATTCGTCTAGCTCTGAATTCGTCGACTGTTGACAACAGCGGGTATTCACAGCCGGACACCGCCATCTTTCCAAGAAGACCTTTGCGACGTGCACATATTTGAACCCATGGTAGCGCAAATAAATAGGAATGAAATGTGCACTGGTCGGCCGGAGAGGCTAGTCTCTGACTTGCTACCCCTCAACTGAGCTAAAGGGTTAGATAAAGACAGGGAAGGAAGAAGGGCAACTTAATAAGGTGGTGATGCAATACTACGGTGAATGACAGCGATCATTTCCATGAACGGTATTATACGCACTGCGCACAGTTCTTATAAATGCCCGACACACACAGTCTTCAGCAAATTGCAAGTTAACAGCAAGTTATACGCTGTTTGTATGGCCGTATGCGAATGTACCTTGTTCAGATTATACATATACTCGGTGGCCCGACGAAATACACAAGCGCTTTGCATATAGGAACGTGTCACACGAGTTATCGAGAGCAAAAGAAAACGCATTTTCTCCCTTTTATATAAAGAATCTGAAAAAATTGGCAAGTGCGAATGTTGCCCGATATATCGCCCCCGGTTCCCAAGTGAGCATTCCCATACAGAAGCATGAGGTAAGTCTCCTGTGGAAGGGGCATACTAAGTTTTGTATTCATTTGCCTATATGGCGAGGATCGAGTTCAGCAAGTGGCATGACGACGACGGCGTAATGAAAAGGACGTCACCCTGAGATGTTTTAACTGCATCGGACACAGTAAAATGTGGCCAGTGAGGTCGATACACAACAAAAAAGAAATCTTCGGTGTGAAAAAAAAAAGGGCGATCACAATATATCTCAGGTCATGCGAACTGAGAACACCCGGAGCACTCTCGAAGAAGTCAGGTTGCGGTGATTTGTATATTCTTCGGAGATCTGCGCTTTGTCAGTAATTTTTTGTGGCGAAGAAGAATTCAGTGTAACTAGCAGAAATACAAAAATGTGCCCTGCATTGTGTTTAATAAGAAGCACATTTACTATTGCAATCTTTCCACAAAAGAAACCTGTATTATGGCAGCATATTCGGCGTGTCCTTCTTGTGTATCTAACTGGGGAAAAATCAGCGTAAGAAACTGCTGTTCAATGTGGCGCTATATATGCTTTATGGCAGCACATTCGGTGTGTCATTCTCATTTATTTCACTGGAAAAGTGATATTGAGAAACCGCTCTTCCCCATCGTGCGAAACATGTTTTTATGACTGCATATTCTGCATGTCATTCTCGTGTACTTCACTGGAAAAATGGTTATCACTGACTCCTTTCGTAGAGTGGCGAAAAACATGTTTTATGACAGCACATTCAGCGTGTCATTCTCATTTATTACAGCGAAGCTGTCTATGACTGGGATTCCAGGGTTTCTTTGTGGTGCAACATCGACCGAAATAAATGGTGGGCCGATCCCGGCGGCTGTGCATGGCAGAGACATGGCTGACTGAAACCCCCGCAATGCAGAGGCTAACCCCATCACGTCAGTATTTTATTATTTATTTATTTTTATTTATTTTATTTCACAATACTGCAGGCCAGAATTGGCCCAAGCAGGCGGGGCATGAAAACAAATCGTAACAGCACGTACTTACGTGTTTAAATTAGTTTAAAAAAATTAAATTATGGGGTTTTACGTGCCAAAACCACTTTCTGATTATGAGGCACGCCGTAGTGGAGGACTCCGGAAATTTTGACCACCTGTGGTTCTTTAACGTGCACCTAAATCTAAGTACACGGGTGTTTTCGCATTTCGCCCCCATCGAACTGCGGCCGCCGTGGCCGGGATCCGATCCCGCGACCTCCGTGCTCAGCAGCCCAACACCATAGCCACTGAGCAACCACGGCGGGCTTAAATTAGTTTAACGGCTTCAGTATTACGAAGGGCGCTGCGGTGACTGAACTTGTATATTCAATGCGATTTCGTTATTGCATTAGTAAAATATCTTTGACGGCGTCTATAATAACGGAGTACAGCATCACAGCAGCAGCATTCAGGTCTGGGTGAACCTTTTCACTACCAAGCACACTCTGCAAGCACGGCCGAAACAGACCCCCCCCCCCCCCCAACCTCCCCTGATTGCTTTTGTTGGTTTAAACTAACATATTCGCAAGGAAAGAGCCAGAAATTATATTCAAAATATTTATTTCAGAAGAACACGTTTAAAAAAACTATTCTGAAAGAAAAACGAAGTTTGCTTAACCGCAGTACTAGTAAAAGTTTCACTTCAGAGCTTCCAAATTCCAAGGTTAGCTGAGAGTGTGTGTATCACGTTTGCCAACGCCCGTTTAACTCGGCCCCTCTAAAGCTTAGCCACTGAGTATTACACTTTAAAACGAGGAATATAGCACAGCGCCAAGCCGCAGCCTTCGTGCCAGGTCCTGGTTTCCTTTCGGCTGCTTCTCTTTCGATCACCTGAGGATCGTTTCGAGCACACGAAGCATCTCCTTAGTAGCTTGATTTCAGCAGTTGGCAGAACGTACTTGGGGAAGTGGCGAGCGACAAGCCGTGACATTTGAATAGCTGAGGATTTACGTCCTTTGTTGTGAGGTTGAAGTCGGGAATTCTCGTCAATCAGAGTTTCTACGAGACTCCTGTAGAACTCTAGCTGAGTGTCGTGCTTACCAGTCGCCTTCTTATAGCCAACAAAGGCAGTGAAAACAGCCAGATTTAATATGTGCCTGCCATTTTGTTGTTAAAAAAAATTGCTGGCTCTCCCAATCGAGAGTAGATGTAAGCATGAAACGGCAACCGGCAAAGCAGATTGGTTGGAGATGATTCCACATGTACAGATGTTGCCGCATATACAGTGCTAAGGCACACACGTCTTTTATATTGCCACTGTTGTGTCTGACACTTCTATGCAGTGGCCTCTGCTTTTTAGAGTTTTGGCTACATCAGAAGTGGCATTACTCTTCTTGTGTGAACTGTACCGAAAATATCAATTTTTCTACTGAACAAATCGCCCATTGATACCGGGGAGCAGTAGAAATTGTACATTGTCAGGCAGTAGCCACGATCCAGGTGCTTGCTCATAATTGCTAACACTTTATAATTGCGCTCATGCGCATTTCATTTTAGATGACAGTTTCAGTTGTAGTGTAAATAACCATGTTTGAAACATAGCCGCTTTCGGATTCGCAAAGTAAAAATAAGTTTACCTCACATCATGCTCTCTTCATAGGGTTATGATGATGATGATTGAAGTTTATTGGCGCAAGGGCATCTAAGGCCAAAGAGCGCCAGGACATGTGTTTTCGTTTAGTAAAATTGTGGGTTTAGTGCTGTGACTTGAAATAGAGGCTGTATAGAGGCCTACACGTAAGACAAATCTATAAATACTAGTGAATGAATTCTAAAGTAATTATGAAGATAAATATAAAGTCAAATGCATTGGTTATAGGCACACATGGTAAATTATTGCGGATTGACCGAATCCCTTGCTGTACAATTCTTGCTCACGCAAGAAGTGCAAGAGAGCTCACACATACTTTTGTGGATCAGATTGTACCTCACCTGTGAGGCACAATCAATCTGGTTAGGATGGAATGAGATGATATCTATAAATTTAGCTTGAGCAAGATAATTAAGCACTCACTTAAAGTTAAGAAGTACATCCTCTGTGAAGAACATCGAGGGATGGGGTCGTATATGGTGTGTGTAGAGTTCCTTAAAATGAGCTACTCTCTCTCGGTGAAGTTCGGTGCATTGAATGAGGACATGTAGGACGGTTAAGTTCTCACCGCAGCGTGTGCACGTCGGCGGGTCAGTTGCAGTCAAGAGGCATTTTTGTGTGCCATAAGTGTGTCCTATTCTGAGTCGTGCCAGGGTGACTTCGGTGCGTCTATCAAGCTTCAGTGGGAAAGGTTTGGTTAATTGCGGTTTAAACAGGTGCAGCTTATTTTCAACTTCCTTGTCCCACTCAGCTTGCCGATGATTATGGAGCGCCTCTCGTACCGCAGGTTTCATATCTGCGCCAGGTACCCAGCTTACATCAATTGTATCCCAATGAGCCGCTTCTCCAGCATTTTTGTCCGCCATTTCATTGCCTGCGATCCCAGAGTGGCCTGGCACCCAGCATACAACAAGAGCAAGGCTTTGTTTATGCGCTACGTGGATCTGTTTAAGGAGCTGGTTAATTACAGGGTTTCGGCTTGCTTTGCCACAGGGCAGGGCTGTGACAACGCTTAAGGAATCTGTGTATATTATAGACTTTTCTATCTTGTGCTGTACTATATACTCAATAGTGATCAGAATACCGTACGCTTCCGCTGTAAAGATGCTGCTATGTTTATGCAAGCTTTTAGTGTTGGAGAAGTTTGGGCCATGGGCTGCACATGATACCGAATTTGCAGACTTTGAAGCATGAATGAAAAATGCAGTAGATCTGTGCTTGTCTTCAAGAGCCATGAAATGTTGCTGGATGAGGGCACTTGGACAACTCTTTTTCTTAAGCTCTCTAAAGGACAAGTCACAGGTGACAGGACATTGCTCCCAAGGTGGTATGGGTTAAGCATAGTCACTTTCCTGCAGATCTGTGAAAACTATTGCAAGTTTTTCCGCAACAGATTGTACCGCTAATGGGAACGGCGGGGCGTGAGAAGGCCGGTTTAAGTACAACTGATTTGCGGACAGATCATTTATGAGTGCTTGGCATGAATGCTGTTTTAGCGACATCGTTTTTATTGCATAGGTGACTACGAGATATGTGCGCTGATAAGCCAGTGGCCACTGATACGACTATGCATAGAGACTTTGGACAGGGCTCGTACGAAAGGCTTCAAGTGCTAGGCGGATACCTAAGTGATAGATAGGATCGAGTAGCTTAAGTGCTGTCTTTGAAGCCTACTGATAAACAATACATCCATAGTCTATGCGTGACAACACAAGGCTTTTAAAAAGAGATAGGAGACAGTGCCTATCTGTTCCCCACGACTGGTGAGATAGAACCTTTAAAAGGTTCATTGTTTTAACAGATTTCAGTTTCAACTCTTAAATGCTGCATGAAGGTTAGCTTGGTATTGAAGATTACACTTAAAAATTTTTGTTCTCTTCTAATTACCAGGCTTCTCCCATTCATCGTAATGCAAGGGTCAGGACACACCCCTCTTCGTCGGGAAAACAGCACACAGGTAGTCTTTTCTGCACTGAATTTAAACCCGTTTTCGTCTGCCCATTTGGCGAGCCGATTAACAGTTAACTGTATCTGGCGTTCACATATGGACATATTGCAAGATTTAAAGCTGACTTGGATGTCGTCCACATAGGCAGAATAAGACACCATGGATGGTATAGCAGAGCGGAGAGAGTTCATTTTAATTAGGAAAAGTGTGCAACTTAGTACTCCTCCCTGTGGTACGCCGTTTTCTTGAACAAAAGTGCGTGAAAGTACACAGCCAATTCTTACGCGGAACTTCCTTTCAGATAGGTAATTCTGCAAGATCTTCAGCATATAACCACCAATTCCATAGGACGCCAGGTCTTGCAGAATACCGTATCGCCAGGCAATATCATATGCCTTCCCAAGATCAAAGAATACAGATAGACAGTATTGGCTGTGTACAAATGCATCACGTATATATGACTCGAGGAGAACAAGATTATCGGTTGTAGACCTTGCTCTTCGGAAGCCAGATTGTTGAGGATCCCAATATACTATTATATTCCAAAAAGAACACAAGGCGACGGTTAATCATTTTTTCAAATACCTTAAGTAAACAGCTTGTGAGTGCAATCGGTCTGTAACTGTTAACTAAGGAAGGGTCTTTGCCGTGTTTGAGTATTGGCAGGACTATTGCCTCCTTCCAAGATGAAGGTACATGACCTGTTGCAAAAATCTTGTTATAGAGACCTAAGATGCAGTTTAGGGTCTCACAAGGCAGATTCTTGATTATTTCATATGTTATTGTGTCAGAACCTAGAGCCGAGTTGCCACAAAAGCCTAGGGCAAGCTTGAGTTCATGGATTGTTAGTGGTTTGTTGTATCCTTATGATGACAACTTGATTTGACGCAGAGGGATACTTTCAGCTATTTCTTTATGGTGTAAGAACTTTTCGGCATTATTTCAGAGCTAGATACTCTCTGAAAATGGTCACCAAGGGTGTTTGCTTGATGTTCTATAGTAACGCCTGAGCCAGTGATGAGAAGAAAAGAATTTGAATGTTGCCCTTTTAGTTTACGTACCCTATTATACACTTTTCTAACATCCGTGTATGAGATTATGGAGGTACGTAGCGTGTCCAGCTTTCTCTTTTCAATATTCGGTGGATACAGCGGCCACTTGCCTTGCACACCGCTTAAATTCTATTGGATTTTCTGTGGTTGGGTAGCGCGAAAATCTGCTCCATGCTTTGTTCTGGAGTTTCTTTGCAGTTTCAGTCTTTGTTCCACCACGGTTTTGGATTTACTTTATCTGTGCAGGACTGAGGTATGCAGTTTTTAGCAGAACAGAGGATATGTTCAGTGATGTAGGTGGTCAGTTCCTCTACACCTAGGTGGTCCACATATTCCAGGTACAGTTTACATATTTTTCTGAATTTCGACCAGTCTGCACTATGAAGTATCCACTTTTTGAGGTAAGTTGGTCCATCGTGCCACTTTGTTGTTTCTAGGAGTGTTGGGAAATGATCGTTCCCATATGGATTACTGATAACTCTCCATTCCAGGTGTGGAAGAAGTGATGCTGACCATATGGCTAAATCTATACATGAATACGTGTTGTGTGTGCAATTGTAAAAAGTTGGCTCTGACTTCTTAAATAGACAGGCTCCAGAAGAAAAAAGGAAGTTTTCTATTGCCCGTCCTCTCGCATCACATCTTGAGTCACCCACAATGTGCTGTGAGCATTGAAGTCTCCGATTACTATATAGCCTTGTCCTGTCGCCTTTCTTGTGTGTGTTGTTTTGCGCTAAACAAAGTATTCATGGATTCGCATCAACTAGCCCGCCAACGCATTGTGCTACTATATAAGGTTCGGGAAGCTAGTCAATCAGTTTTTCAAATTCTGCTGTGTCAAACCGTTCATCAGGCGATATATATATGAAGCAAATAGTTATAAGTTGGTTGAACAATATAGCCCGAACCGCCACTGCTTTAAATGGACTCTGAAGTGATACATGCTGGCACGCTTCTGACTTTTGGGCTATGACTGCCACATCACCTGAAGAATAATTACCATTATTTCTATCTTTACGGAAAATGATGTACTGTCTTAAGAAGTTCTTGTGTGTGGGCTTTGTGTTTCTTGAACACAGAACAGTCGTGGCTGATATTCCTCTAGTAGATCTTTGACATCATCTAGATTGCGAAATAGGGCCCTGGCATTCCACTAAATGATTTGTGTAGCCATATCGAGGAAGATTTTTGTTGTCTGTGTTGAAGAGCACGTAGTAAAGATAGATGGATATCTGTACTAGGGCGCTAACCGTTTAGGTTACCGGTCCCTTTCTTTGAACAGTTACAGGTATTTTATCTCTTCTAGTGCGCTCTTGAGAGCGCTGATCTTTCGGCGTCGATGACGCCGGGATTTTTGATCGACCTCCATAACCTTCTCAGAGGCGCTAAAGGATCGTGAACTAGGCGCTGAAACTCGCGTCCCAGGCCGTGGAGTTCGGATTATCTTTGGGACCTGCGGAACCGGAGTCGGCAGGTCCACCTTCGATGTTGATGGAGCAGCACTTGCTACAGCCACCAGGGGGCAGGCGGAGTGATTACCGGACCACTATCAGTGACCGCGGCAGACTCCCGAGAGATTTGTGACGCTGCCCCCCGTCGCGCCACCTCGGAAAAGCTTGTGTGATTTAAGTATGACAGACGTTTCCTTGCTTCGTGAAATGTTATATTTTCTTTGACCTTTAATGCAATGATTTCTTTTTCTTGCTTCCATTTAGGACACGTTCTAGAGTAGGCTGGATGGCTTCCATCACAGTTCACGCAATGTGGAGATGAGTCGCAAGTGTCTGATGGATGATCGTTCGAGCTGCATTTCGCGCAAGTATGCCTTCCTCGGCATGTCTGGGATCCGTGTCCATACCTCTGGCACTTAAAGCACCGTACTTTGATATAGCCTGCATCCACTGTACTAGGCAACACACTGGTACTAAAGGTCAGTACAATGTGCTTTGTTCGAAGTTGTTCGTTATTCCCACGACCGGCTTTATTACTCGCGACCTGCTCACTACGCCGGCTCCTATGGCGGCGCGTGTCCGCGTAAATATCACGTGACTGTTCAGGAGGGACGGCGCGCCGCAACAGGTGGCGCCACAAGTTACCCTCATTTCGGCAGCGCCCGCCGTACGCTTCTGTTAGCTTCAGTACGCTTGCGTTACCATGTTGCCGGTAGGCCGAGTTAAACCGCATCGTTTAAGCACGCACCGCAAAGACGTGTTAATATTCATCAGATGCAATAATCGCGGACAGCTTTCTGTATACAGTGGTAGTTAGGAGCGCGCGAGAACAGCGCAGAAGCAGGCGTCTCGCGCTCGTAGCAATTCCCCTGCATAGCCACAAAAAGCTGTACCCGACTAAAGGCTGACAGCGATAATATTTTTCTTTCTCAGCGCAGCAGTTTTGCAGCTAAAACAAGCTCAAAGAGCGGTTGTAGTGGTGGGCGCGGCTCTGGTGCTACTCAAACTTCGTTTTTATTTATTTTTTTTTGCGCGCACAGCTGCACAACCAGAACACGATTGCTTCTGCTCTGTAGCTAGCAGCATCCCAGGGCGAAGCCGCGCTACTTTCCGCCAATTTACGACAAAAAGCGCGCTATGCACACTTACTCGTTTTCAGGAGCATTCACCCGATCGTTAATCATTTCAAGACGCACTCAACATGAAAAATGAATAAAACCAGACTAGGAAAGCTTGTTTGCCAGGCACAATAGCCGGTCGTAGCCACAACTTTATTTCAGGTCAGCCAGATTCTTACACTTTTAGGACCGTTCGTGATTTCGGTTTGGCATTAATTAATTTTCGTTTGGCGTGCTCTTCTGTGAGATCAGAGGCAAAATTGGACAAAGATGGCCTCATAAACTTGTGGACAATCAGCTTTAGCAGGGCCCTTCTGTGAGGCTCTGTGGTGTCCTTCAAGCACACAAACAGCGTATTTTTTGTAAGTGACGGCAGCACTAGGTCTGCAAACTTCTTAAGCGGCGTTGGCCCCCTAAGCACAGGAGCCACACTTGATGCAGCACCTTCCAGGCGGCTGACGAACTCTACGAAAGCCAAGGTAGGGTACGATAGCCCTCCCCTGTCCATGCCTGCTATGATGACAGTAGTAGAAGACTGAGAGGCTGGTGCCCTCAAATTAATATGAGACAGCCCTCACATGTGATACCCTTCGCTGTGCGCCCGCTCGATTTGCAGAGCGGAACGCAGCAATGCACCATCGCGAGCGATGATTTTTACGGCCTACGAAATGTAAAGGCTCTCAGCAGTAATTGCGTTCTTGGCACGTATGCGGACAGCAATCAGAACAGCCGGAAACCCGGTGTTCAGACAAGCACAAAAACACAACGAAGAAGCCGCCACTGCTACCGCTACGCCAGCCCGCACTCGGCGTGGGGGTAAGTTCTGGCGCCACGGAGAGCAGGGGCGGTCGGGCGAACTAAGAATGAACTAAACAAACAGTAAAAAATTGGGGGCTACGGAGGCGGCGCCGGTGAACAGGTCGCGAAGTAATAAAGCCGGTCGTGGTTATTCCTGCGGATTAGAATTCGTTCTACTTTGATGACATTTTGGTCCTGAAAACCTTCAAGCAACTCTTCGTTACTAAGGTCCATGAAGTCGTCTTCAGAGATTACTCCACGGCTCGTGTTCATGGTTCGATGTATGGACACAGTGACCGCTACATCGCCTATGCATTTCAATTCATTGATTTTATCATATTGAGGTTTATCCTTCAATTCAATCAGCAGGTTGCCATTGGTCATCTTTGTGGCTTTGTAGCCAGCTCCTATCATGTTGCCAAGGCATTTCGCCACCAAGAAGGGGGAGAGTTTACGTGCGCGCGTGTTGCTTTCACTATGGATTACATAGTATACAAATTCCGGGTGTAGAAATTTCCTTCATTGTTTTTCAAAAATAATTGAAAGGTTGCATCGGTGCGCTCTCTTTTTAGAGGGCGATCAAGGGAAATTGGTTTACTAGAAGCCATATAGAGGTCATGAGTTGGGCAACAGCGCCAACCGCCCACCACCGAGACCAACATGGGGACGGAGCAGGTCTTACGAGTAAGACAAGCCCTCGGCAGTTGTACGGTGCTACTATAACCCAATCTGGAGTACCCAAGGTTGGCCACCCACACAAGGTTAACCCTCGCTGCCAGGAAAGTCGGAAGTAAATAGAAGAGAGGAGAAGACAAGAAAGATTGAAAGGAAGAGAAAAAGACGCAGAATGGAGAAGGGGACAGGAAAAGGCAACTACCGATTTCCCTCGGGTGGGTCAGTCCGGGGGTGCCGTATACGTGAAGCCGAGGCCAAAGGGGTGTGTTGCCGCCGCCGAGGGACCGTAAAGGTCCAAACACCCGGCATTGGCTCAACCCCCGGGAGGCCCTTTTCCCCGGGCACGGCTAAGCCGCGCACGGCTACACGCGGGAAGGTCCAAGGAAGGAAGGAAGGAAAAAGTGGAGAAGGAAGGCAGGGAGGTTAACCAGTTTTGCCTAACCGGTTTGCTACCCTACACATGGGAGCGGGATGGGGGGGGATGAAAGATGGGGAGAAGAGATAGAGGGCACATAACACGGCACACACATCGTTGGTTACAGTCTGTCCAACCCTCGTGTGCTCGGGTACGTGGTGTCGCAACACACCAAACGCCTGCTGACGCAGACGCCCCTGCGGGGCTTCATGGGGTTATGATGCTTCCAGCTTAGCCGTCCCTTGTACAAGAGCATGCTTTCATCTATGCTTTCATCCCGTTCTGCGCACAGAAAGAAAACGCTCTTTAATTTGTTTGATCACAGACCAGACTTTCCACAGCCTAGGTTGAGGATGATAGTTTATGTCGATGCCAGCTTCTTTGTCCACCAAACGGAGGAAACTCATTATTTGAGAACGGTTCCTGCCCATGATCTTTCCGGAAATAGGTGTCTAGAGGACAGCGTGCCTGGACCAGCACATGGAAATTTTGAATTATGGATAATTCCATGACAAATAATTATTACAAGAAATACACGAAGCTCTTTCACATCCAGCTCCTTCCACGGGGCACGGTTCTGATTTCTGTGCCGGAAATACTGCGCTGCGTAACGATTCGTCTCTCGAAGAACCATACCCCAAATTTCCTGCGTCAAAAACGCGCGCTGTCACCTGTTGCATCGACGCTGTGGCCTACCGTGAACGGAAATCGTACACGTACAAGGGGCGCGTTCGACAACTTGATACTCGCCCATTGCCGTCATGCATGCTCTCCCACGGTAACCTTCGGAATCCGAGGTGTCTGAACACAGGGAGACAGATCGGTGAGCTTGCTGTCACTTAGTGCAGTCAAGTGCACTTGTTCTTCTGAATCCTGATATAGCTCCCATGAAGCACTGCATCGATTAAACCCCTCACTGCAACTCCGACCTCCACTCGAACTTCTTTCAGCGTGACGGTACGCTTCTCTGTCATCTTTGGTTAGGAGTTGCCTTCGCAAAGGCATACTCCACATTAATTGGAGTGACCGACAGTGCAGCATGCGAGGTCCGCAGCACCGAAGAAAATATCTACCACCTGCTGTGCCGCTGTCCACGATATGCCCGATAAAGAGAAGACCTTGCTAACGCTCTCCAAAAACTAGACAATCGGCCGCTTCCTGTGCAGGTGCTGCTGGAACACCGCCCCCATCGCTCGTCGGCCCATAAAGCGGTGAAGGCGATTTTGTGCTTCTTGAGGACGACGGGCTTGTGTGAACGTCCGTGACTATTAATGCAATTTCTATTAGACCACACGCGTCAGCGAACTCACGGCTAATTTCCTTCTTTCCTTCCCTCCTCTCTCTCCATATCATCTTTGTTTTCCCCTTTCCCATGCCCTGGTGTAGGGTAGCCAACTGGACGTTATTCTGGCTAACTTCCGTGCCTTCTGCTTTTCTGTTGCCTCTTCCTCCTCCTAATATAACTTTCAAGAAAATTACGTTTCTGGCTTCTTTCACGACTAGAATTATCACTAGAAAAACGACCGCAAGACAACGACGTCATTTTGGAAAGCCGGTTTCGAGTACAAGAACATGCTGCTCTCAGAATTAGGTGTACTCGTCGACGTATAATTTTTTGTGGCTTCACCTGTCGCACACCGAAAAAAAGAATTGTATGGAATGAAGCCGAACTATCTTATGCGCCGTGAATCCGAACTTGTGTTTACATATCGAGCTATACGAGCCTAGCTTGTACTCACCATGAGTTGCACATATTTCAACGATTGGCCTGGCTCGTCCTCGGTAGGAAAAGGTTTAATGGCAGGAGCTGTGCCGGCGGCTCACGCACACACACAAAAAAAGCCTATATTTTGACGGAATGAGCCGACCGCACTTATTTGGGCACTGCCAGCGAATTGATTACTCGTCAATGAACTCGACGCTAGAGCCAGTTCGGGGCGCTGCGCAGTATAGCAGCATTAGTGATACCTGATTGAAGTTCGTCGGCCCCGTTTCTGGCACAACCCTTTATTCCTTGCTTCCACTCAGACTATACCAAAGTGGAAGAGAACGTCGAGTAAGACCAAGGTTTCTATCTTTGCCAAGTGTATTCTTTGGTTTTCGTATCATTTTAACAAGAGTAAACAAACGGGCTCTATCGATGGTGCCTCGTCGTCGTCTGTCATGATGTGCTGGGTGACTTTCGCGAGTCTCTCCCTCTAATAGCCATATATATATATATATATATATATATATATAATGGGCGCGCACGTGTGTATGTCTGTGTGCGTGTGCGTTACAAGGATTTCTTCAGCCGGAGCGCATCAAACCGGTTTTGTGGCGCGCCCGCGCAGTTCGGAGGCAATTTTTCCCTCCTCCAAACTGCACCGTGATTTCTCGTGCCAGCGACATCGTTTTGCCTCAGCACGCGGCGAACGCGAGCGCAGCGGCGGCGGCCTTCCCTGACGACGTTTCCCCCGGCAATTCTGCTCCACCTATCACCGCGTTTTTCCTGCACGGCAAGCCCATGCTCGGTACATCGAGGTCGTCGTGGTTTCATGGCGTTGCGGGAGCTGCGGCATTCCGCCTCCAACCTGACGCAATTTTAAACGCGGTCTCCGCAAGTGCAACGCGGGGACGGAAACGGCACCGGACCTGTTGTATTCCCGGTTGCGGTGTACACGTTTAAGGTGGCCGACCAGCCTATAGTTGGTCATCCATACAATGCATCCGCAACGGTCGGTGATACGTCTAACGCACCGTCGTGCATGTGCTTTCACTAAATTTATTAACGCGAATTGAACAAGAATGAAACGCGGACCGACGGACGTGTTTCATTAGCGCTAATGATATCTTAAAATATGAATACTTAACTACACTCTTAAGAAAAATTTCACCCTTGAGGCCTTATCTTGCCACACAGCGATAATCGTCATCTGTCTTTCCCGAGTCCTGTACTTCAAAGTCACGAAAGGCATGCGCGTCATCAGCACGACAGAGTGTTCCCGACAGGAAAGTAACGAGCGCAGCGTTTTCAAGCAAGGCGGATGACGATTATCGTTGTGTGGCAGGATACGACCCAAAGGGTGTACATTTGTTTAAGAGTCTAGTTGGAAGGAACACGTGCTTGGTAGTCGTGCCGCAGCTCCCGATTCGCGAGACTGTAAACATGACATGGAAGAATAGGGCAGATTCAAGATAGATTACACGACCAGCGCATGCACGAAAATACACGAAATGCATGCACGACACACAACGCTGATCCGCAGTCCACTTGCAATTGAAGAAGTCGTTGCGCCCGCTGTCTTCAGGCGGGTGTAAGTGTGGCTGTGTCAAAATTTGAAAACATGAGGATCAGACTGCGGCGTACGGTTACCTAACGCAAGCTTCTTTCGCAGCAAAAAATAAACTAGACAGCTGCAGAGTCAATACAAAAATATGCAGAAGTAGTTTAGCACATTCAAAATACAGACAGGAAGGGCAAATGGTTAAGCCTGATGTAAATCAGCCTCGGTATCGCCCTTAACACACACGCACATGCGAGTGAATTACATATTCACGCAAAGCACATTGCAATAGCAGTACAGATTATACTTGCGGATGTGGTGCGCTACATGAGGTTGCATTGTTTGTAGCAACCTATAGACAGGTCTCAAACACAAAATCGGAAATGATGAGGTAAGCTCCTCACGCGCTTAATTGGGCCTCATTGAACTGCTTCTCAAAGTTTAGACTTGGGGCTTCCTCAGTGCACAGGAAGTCCTAGCGCATGTATTGCTGTTTTGCACTCACCAATAAAGCGATTAACTACTACACAGTGTACAATGACTACCTGTCTACGAGAAACGCCGCATTTAAGAGTTCCGGATGAATTCAAGCTTGAGGTCTCGCGTCGTGCACCAACAGTGAAGATGAAGCTCAGCTCGGGTATATGGGAAAGGAGAAATCGCTTTTCGCGGCAACTACTACACCGTATTTAGTCAGCTTTGCCGCATTCAAAAGAAAAAGAAACTATATAGTGACTGTAGCAAGCAGATTTTTATTTAGGCCGTTGATGATTATTTTGCAAATATTCTTTAAATATGATAATATTAAAAAAACAAGGCTATAAAACTTACAACCCTGACTCAGCCATGAAACGTGATATCGTAATTCTGTAAACTGCACCTAATAGTACATCCGATCAGGAAGAAATTAAGATGCAGTTAAAACTCGATTTAACGAACTTCAGTATAACTAAATTTTCGATATAACGAAGTATTTAACTTTTCATAACGTCTTGTCCATAGAGCACCATGTATTTAGAACCTAAATATAACGAATTGTGTTTGTATGTGATTTCATTATAACAAAATTTAACTGCCGCCGCAAAGGAATTTCGAGACACTAATTGGAAACTTCCGCAGGCGCAGATGGAGAAATGACCTAATTACAAGCGGCTGCTTGCAAAAACACCTCATACCACGCGCCGCGCGACTGCCGAAGTGAAGCCGCATCACGCACCGAATAAAGTCCAAGTGCGATAAGATCCTATCGCGCCCCGCACTCTGTGTGCTTTAGGTGCGGGTGAAAGTGTGCAAGGGTGAGACATCAAAGATGGCGGCTTCACGAGTGCCACGTTCCCGCGCGAGCAAAGGGAAAGACGGGGAGGGGGACCAGCAAGCGATAACGCGATCAAGCGCGCGCGACGGGGCCCCGGGGGTCAGTTGCCGCTAGTCTCGATACCTGGCGTGAATGTTTACGCTTCAAAACAGTGCTTCCATTGACCACGCTTCGGTGCACAAAGTTATCAATAACCGCAATATCAAACAGCTTTATCAACGTGCGTTGGCGATGCGAAGTTCCGTACTTTAAACGAAGAGACGCATGATGGGAGTGCCAACAGTTATTAGAACAGCGTCCTCCTTTCCACTTTGCTTCCGACAACGGCCGTCACGTATCGCCCATAGCAGGGCTCGAGGCTATCGGCCACGCGCTCCTGTGTTCCCGCCCATATTGCTCACGATAGTACACCACTAATATGCAAGTACGACTTTTCTAAAGCCTCGTAAATCTTGTAACAAATTCACGTAAAATAAAAAATTAGCAGATGTCAAATTTGCCCGATTTAATGTTCTAACTCAGGAAATTTAGAGAACTGCGATATCTGTCCTTGGTGCAGAGTTGCGAATTTGTAAACTTCGTATTTCTAATTTTTAAGGTTCGTCAACTTTCGTCAACCCAATAAAATATTCTGGGCACAAACCAAAATTCAGCTTCCGACAGTCACTAGAATGCAACTTTCTAAAACGCAACGAACTTCGATCATTAAAAATCAGTCCAGAGTTTATATCTGAAAATCATCTCTCCGTTTCACATGTATTAGAATAGGTGGGATCGGAGTTACGCACAAGATAAAGCTTCCTTCTAGGGTCAATATAAACAGGCTAACGCATGCGCGACGGTCGAGGTTACTGCTTGTTCTTGGAACTGGGTATCGGCGATTGCGCGGACTTTCGACTCTGGTGGTGTCCCTCAGTTTTCCGAGCGTACAGTCGGCGTCAAAAATTTACGGGGTGCGAGACCCCGGAAGTGTATGAAAACTTCCCGTAGCCTGACCTAGCACACGAGACCAACACGATGTTGTGCTGTATACTTTACTGGGCTGCAGGCAAAACACCGAGCGGGAACACATACTTCCCTGTAAAGCGCGCCGTCTGATATGCGCCAAGCGGGAGAAATGTAAAAAGCAACAAACCTTGTTCGGAGGAAAGCAAGCAAGCAGCGCGGTTTGAGCGCAGTCACACGGGCTTTGTCGGCTGGCGCGTCTCGCACGCTCGCACGTACACGTTACGGCTCCAAAACACTCGAGCAGGAGCGCACGTTGTCTACGCTCTTCGCGGCTGCTCGAGTCACTGCTTACTGACACGCCCCTTGCGACAACTTTCTGGCGATTGGGAGTCAAGGCCACCGAGCTGCGGCCGACGGGTGCACTTGCCGCTTTGTTGACTCAGCGGCTAGAGAGAGCGAGAGCAACGGCAGCGGAGAGAAGGAAAGAGGAGAGAAGGAAAGTGAAGGAAGAGCAGTTGTCCCCCTTATCTTTTCAGCGACGGAATTGGCTCAAAGTGGCTGGGGAACCTTTTGGAAAAGGTACTCTTAGCTCCCTCGGTAGTTAGTTCAAGGCATTGTCGTTACGCTTCAGAGCACGAGGTGACTGATCATCGCTTCTCAGCCTTGGCGGCAGTATTCCGACTTAACGGAGCCCTCTACAACGGATTCCACTAAGGGTCCAATTATGGCTTTGTCAACTGAAGCTACACCGTGCATTATCTGGCGAGCGAGGCCACGGCCTCGTGGTCTAACTGGAGGCGACCACAAGGAGGAAGGCAGAATCACAAACTTTCTTTTTTCCTCCGAGGTTTGAAATCTACAGGGGGAAATGGGCGCAACCAACTTTCGGTGTACAATATGGAACAGACTGGCGATTTCTGAGCGAAACGACGAGACTGAGTTCAAGGAGAAGCAGGATCGGCGCCAAGATAACGGCGGTGACGAGAGAAGCAACAATTTGGTGTACAATTGCGGCACACTGTTGCCAGTGTGCATGCGCATGCGCCTTCATTAGAAAAGACCGATGTTGCACATCGCGACCTCAACAAGACAACCCGCGGAATCTTTGAATTCCGCATGAAAAAAAATAAAGGAATGTCCGTCTACGTTAGCCAACCGTTTCGGGCTCTTATTGAAAAAAAAATTTGTTGTTTTTTGCACACCAAACATGTTCTCTATAATGCAGTGCACTATGACCTTTGGCACTATTATCTTATTAATACGATTGAAATTCCTTGGGAACTTACCCAGTTTTCGATTTGTATGTCCGCGCCTAACCTATTCGACGCCAACTTGGGTCACCGGGTGTATGCACTGGCTATGTGTTAATGGTTATGTGTCGCTTTTGAAAATAATCATTCAATTGACCGCAAAATCGAGCCGAGTCGCCACCTGGCAGGTACTGACTGAACCACGGAATGTGTGGATTGCGTCGCAAGGTAAATATACCTGGTAGCGAAGCTTCCTTGAAGCCCACACGTTCAGAACATGGCGGTTCATCGGCAGTTCATGGGGCTGTGCGCCATCTATGTGACGAGGGAACACTTTCGGCGGGAGAAAAAATAATGCGACGCCTTTTCCGTTAAAAAAAGAGAGATGACGTCATTCTGTTCCCAAAGCGCGAAATTTGTTTTCGTGGACTGCCATTAGAGCTGTGTATTCAAATGCCCCGCAATTCGACTTGATGGGCGTGTCGTGCTTTAAGCGCGGAAAGCGATGCAGGAAAAGGCCAGCCGTACAAGTGTCGAAATCGCACTCCTGCAAAGAACATACTTTCTTTGGAGGCCGACGAAAGCTTTAGGTGCAGAGTGCTGGTACTGTCGTCGGACGCCAAGCCCGTCGGCCAGCGCAATTGCACGAAAACAACTAAACAAATCCATGATCCGACAATTGTGCGAATTAATAAAAAGAATCGCATCAAGGCACGCAGCCATAAAGGAGGCAGACCTATGTCGGCTGATGAAGGCCTTTCTGATCAGTCGCATAGTGTATACTCCCTCCCTTACTGCCACCTACGGCAAGCGGATAGGGACAAAATTAACGCCTTAATCCGTCTAGCATACAGAACAGCGTTGGGCCTATCTAAATACACCGATTCGGACAAACTCTTGAGATTAGGAATACATAACACTATAGAAGAACTGATCAAGACGCACAAAACGGCGCAGATTTTTCGTCTACCCAGTACACTGGCCGGCAGGTACATTCTGGACAAGCTGGGCCTAAGTCCCACAATCTCCTGGTGGGACAAACCCCCATTGCTACAAATAGCAAGACGACCCCAACTGATCATTAAACTTATTCCTAAACACATGCTCCCAGGAAGGCACGACAGTCGTCGTACGGCCAGGACAAAGCAGTTGTGGGATAAGTAAAAGGACGACCACTCTGTTGCCTATGTGGATGCGGCGGCGCAGGTTAAACGAAAATACGTTGTGAGCGTAGTGACCGAGAGCGGCCGCATTTTAAACGCGGCCACAGTCGAGGCCTTCTCCGCCCTTGGGGCGGAGGAGACTGCGATCACGAATGACTTCGTTCATACCATCCTGAGCGATTCAAAAAGCGCGATATTAAATTACCGTAAAGGCACTGTTCACAAAACTACGCAGCAAATCTTAAACAATTGTTACCACACTTTCCATCAAGCGGACAGACTTATCAATCTGGTATGGCTCCCCGCCCACTCCGGAAATCCTGGGAACGAGGAAGCGCACCGCATCGCCCGAGGGTTAACAAGCCGGGAGGCGCGCCCCTCCGAGTCGGCTTCTCCGGGTGCGGCGGTGATCACATATAACGAAATCACAAACTTGTGTAAAGAAATGAGGCACACTTATCCGCCGCCTCATCGGGACCTTACCGGAGCGCAGGCCACCGTCCTTTGCCAGCTTCAGACAAACTCTTTTCTCAGTCCACATAGACTGGCGATTATCACCGATAGGGAATTTAACCCCACATGTCAAAATTGTAACCTGAACGAATTGGCAAAACAAGACCACATCCTCTGGGGATGTAGGGGTTCACCTCCCACAAGAAGGCTCTGGCCAGCCCCCTCTAAACTTACCTGGGAGGCCTTAGTTAGGACTGCCACCGAGCTCGGGGAACAACTGAACAACTGAACAATTGTCACATGGGCCGAAGGAGTCAATCCCAACAGGGGCCACCCTGAGATCCCGCCATGATTTTTTAAATAAAGATGTTGTACCACCACCACCACTATCTGGCGGTCGTAACTCGCTACTTTTGACTTGACAGGTTAAGCGACGATGAAGCTACCCGCGTCAAAAAAATTCAGAAAAACGCCCACAAGGAAAACAACACATGCAACGAGTTAAGGAGGGGGGAGTAGGGGGGCGTATTGTAACAACTTTACGTGCGCGCCTTTCAGCACACTTCAACAGCTGCGCTGCATTGCAAGTGGTAGCGGCGTTAACGGGTCGCTGCTACGATGGGCGCTGAAAAAAAAAAGCATTTATTGATAATAATAAAATAAAATAAACTTGTCTTTTCTTTACTCGCCACGCAATATAAAATTGACCAGCAATGTTATTTTCGCTGAATGAATCTAACTGTGTCTCGCTTTAATTTAAAAAAACGCCTTTCTCTTTCCCACCGTTTGTTTCCTCCAAACGTAATCGCATTTCAATCGGTGCTCCCATAACTACCCTTGCTGATGTCGGTGACGGTTTGTTCTGAACTGCTTTTCGCCCGAAGCTTCGCGACCTATTCGAACCGACCTTGTGCGGCGCGCTCCGTCTACTACGCGCTACGCGTTTACGTGTGAAGCGTATGCATATGCATATGCATACGTAAGTGTAAGCATATCTTCAAAGACCATTTCTTCTGTGGCTGTAGCACGGCCATATATTGTCAAATTGAACTGTCTCCCACTACGAGGGCTCGTAAATACTCATATAAGGCCGTCACTTCAGTGAACAATTCTTCGAGATCCCACGAAGTTTCTTCAAGTGCAACTGGTACGAAGGGTCATATACTTGACGTTCGCGGAGCTGGTCGGGCCCGATATGCCCACCTCCCGAAAAATCAAAACTTTCGTTTGAAAAGCGGACGTTTGGTTTCGTCTCACGCGAGTGTTCACGCCGCGCCTATATCGCGGCCTAGGCCAATCTAGGCCGATCACGTGAGGCGAAACCGAACGTCGGCTTTTCGAACGCGTTTACAAGATAGCACCCCGTTAAAACCTGCAGGGGTACTGCTCTGCAAAGCTATTTCAGCCCGCTGCACGTGCTTCGATCGACTCGCGGTGCTGGCGCCCTTCGGAGAACCAGCGAGGACGACAGCGCTAACCCACCATGCGCCTCGTTCGGGGAATCGGTGACGGCAGCAGGGTGGGCCACGTTTGGCGCCCAACGTATTGTTGGTTGATTTGCCGGGTCTTCATGGTCTCTCTCGGTAGCAAGAAGAGCTTCCCTAACAAAAGGGTGCTTGCCGGTACGGGGACCCCAGGATTCGTCGCAGTCTACTGACACTCGTGGCGACTACAGGAGAAAGACAGCTCTGGAATTTAGAGGCGCAAGACAATGGGCAGCCGGCGGCCGCGCTGCGGGGGTCAGCTTGGGGAACCGACGCGCCTTTCAAGACTCAAGATAATGGACAACCGGCGGGTCGACTGCGTTGACGATGACGTCGAACGGTTCTCTCCCCTAGGGAACTAGGGACCAATGGAGTGTTTATAAGCAGCTGTTGTCGGCTGCTAGAGGGTGGTCGTCATCGTGCTCTGTGCTCGTGTTCGTATTCGTAAGCTGTGTGCTGTATGTTCGTCTTGCGTGCTCCATTTGTGAGTCACGCTAGACCATCGAATGTATCTCTTGTTTAAAATGTAAAAACTGTAAATAAACCCTGTACGCCTAGTTCCTCCCAAGTTCTTCTCTACGACCTTCAACCCTTACAAATGGTGGCAGCGGCGAGATCGTCTGACAACTCCTACAACTGTATGCCAGCGGCGGGATCGACCTCTCCAACCCCTTCAATTGGTGGCAGCGGCGAGCTCGTCTTCCAAATCTTACACCCCCTAGTTGTGAAATTGAACTGTCTTTCACTATGAGGGCTCGTAGATACTCATATAAGGTCGTCACTTCAGTGAATAATTGGGGGCGAGCTCCACCACTGGAAAAGCTAGCGCCACCGTCGGCGTGACGTGGCATGAGGGATCACGTGGACACAGCTGCCGCGTCGGCTGCTTCGGAAGCGCCGAAGCGAGCTGGAGACGAAAGTTTAAAGCCCCACCTGCGCCGCGGTTCTGGTTAAGTAGTGAGGCTTTACCGCCTTGGGTGTCTGCTTGACAACATTTGAAAGTCTATAATAGGTAGTGGCTGCCTTTGGGGGCGTGCAGAATGGTAGGCTGCTGCTCGGTGCCGCAGTGCCGGACGTACGCAACGGAGCCCGGTGTCAGCCTTATTCACATGTAGCCGCAGGGCAAGGAGCTGCGTGAAGCTTGGCTGGCGAAACTTAGAACCGGCAGACAGCCATCGGCTACAACTCGAGTATGCAGCAAGCACAGACGCGAGGAACATTTCTGCTATACGGCGCAGGGACTGCGCGATGTTCGGTGAGTAGCAGAAAACTCGCACTGAGACGCTCGCCCGCACCCGCTGCACGGCTAATGTCATGACGATTTGGTCTATGAACTTGTCGATGCTAGATACTGGCAAGTTCACTGGAATCGAAAGGGAGCGGTAAGAAGCGTATTAAAAAGAAAGGCACGGCATATGATCTTGTTTGCGTTATTAATTGACGCACTGGATTACGAAAGAAAAGCAGCGGGAAATCGTCCGCTGAGAAGACCGATAAACATACAGTGCGACGCAGCTTGAGAAATAATATTGAAATGTCCAAGAATTTAGAAGACAAAAAAAAGATTGAATCGTCGCGATGGCACATCACGGTCGCCTATAGCTAGGCGTCGAAGTCTCTATAACGGAATTATTTTTGAACAGTTCTGATAGCGTCCACGCAACAATGGTTGCTAGCGCACTGTCAAATGCTCATATGCTGCGGCCTAAAGCTCACGGCATGGTGCGAAAACGCGCTCACAGCGAAAGCAACACACTGTGCGCGGACATGCATGCAGACGCGCAGTCGGTCGTCGCGAACCCGTGCGATCGCTGCATTCTGTTATGCGCCATTCGGTTATACAGACAGCCCGTTATAAGAACATAGTTCACATAGCTTGCGCTCAGCGACTGCCTACCTTACACGCAAGAAGCCGGTTCGGGAGACTCCGTCGCTGCGACTGCGCGCAGTTTCTTTCAGTGTACGTATTCGGTAAAGAGATAGCGTCTGTAAACGATTCTGTGCTTTCAGTTTGCCCAATATTATTATTTCGACAGTAAAAACCTTCCCTCATTTTGAGAGTACTTACATAAATGTCCAGGAGGGCTGCCGCGTGGTGTTTTTATTGAGCGCCGTAAGACAAAGCTATGAGGCGCGCTCCCGCGTGATCCCTCATGCAGCGCAAGGGAGCCGCTTCCGACAGATGGCGACGCCGTAAGTCCTCGCCCACGATAACGCGACATACAGGCCAATCTAGGCCGATCGCGTGAGGCGAAACCGAACGTCCGCTTTTCGAACGCGTACAAGATAGAAGAACTTGCTGTTGGGCGACTTGGCCCACATTAGCGAACATTTTTATAACTGCGCGAATAAACGATCACAGAGAGATCACACAAGGTCAGGCGCAGACTTGTAACCAATCTTTATTCCACAAAGACCACATATATATACATCCCAGAAATACACCACTGCGCGTGCGCGGCAAAAACATAATCACCAAAAGAACTTTCTGTTCATGCAATACGCCACCTAACTACGCTCATCAATAAACCTCATCTCACTGTTGTGCAGCTGACACAATCATGTCCCTTCTTTCTTACATGACACGCCTCTTATAGCTCGGCATAGCCCGCATGCTCGGCTATCTCGTGTTAGGATTGGGGGCTCAATCCCATCGCTCGTAATCAGTTGTCAAGATTGGAGTCGGGCATGAATTAGAAGGTAGCTGGCCCATGCCGCCGGCCAAATTATCCACGCTGAGGGCATTGTTGAAGGGAAGGACTGCTTCTAATCGAGAACGAGGAATATGGGTTTATTTACAGTATCTACATAAGGACGTTGCAGTTCATCAGTCTAGCATGACTGCGAGAGAAAGTGCACTGAGCAGCCGCACAACAGCGGTTTATAAACACTCGGTCCTCCCTCGATCCCAAGGTGAGGGAAACGTTCGACCAGTCATCGTAAACGAGTCTCCTCTTTGCACGAGGCATTACACACACACACTTCCCCACAGGTTCACGGTCCTCAACCGACGTCAGACGCACTTCGTAGAACTCGGGGCTTACGTCAGGAAAGGCGCCTTTTATTCCCCGAGCTGACCCCCGCAGCGCGGCCACCGGTTGCCCGTTGTCTTGCCTGTTGAACGGCGCGTCGGAAGGGGCCTCGAACTACGTTCCCTTGGGGACTCCCTTGTTCACAGCAGACCAGATCGGCGGTGGCGGGCTCAGGTACAAAGCCTGCTTCGTCGAACTTATCTTGGCTCCAGCGACGGAGAGCCGAGGGCGCGCGTATTGTTCTCCACACACAGTCGACTTAGTGACGCCGTGGCGAGAGGTTTGCGGTGGCGTTCCAGGAAAAGTTGACGCCGCTGTCGCACCTGGCTGGCAAAGCTTCCACCTCAGCGGGCCGTTCTTAACACTCGTCACCGACACAAAATCTTCACTTCTTTCAAGATCAGCTTACACGGGCAGGCCAAGCAGTGGGTAGGAAGGTTCCCACTCGCTTTTTCCTAATTGACAGTTGATGCACACGCAAGCGTACATTCACGCACCTTCCTGTTTGGCCTACGCAGACTTTGCCACATGGTAGAGGAATCTGATAGACTACCCCAACACTGAAATCTACGTAGGAATCGATGTGCTTTATTCCGCATCCTTGGGACCTGTTCGTGCTTCTTCCTATGTGCGAGCATATTTCAGCAAGCCTGCCGGGAGCCAGAAACGCCACCTCACCTCCATATCGTTTCACATTTCCTAAATTGTGGGAAGTCTTGTGAACACAAGGCACAACTTTACGTTTTTTTTAATCTTTGCATGCTCTTGCAGCTTCACTAATATAGTTTTCCGTTTTTATCTTCTTAAACACTGTCTCCGCTATACTGCCGAAATGACTGATTGCGGGAAACCAGCTTCTTCTAGCCTTACAATCTGCTTGTAAAATTATTCCTGTATTTTATGTGTACATGACTTCTTTATGGCGGACTTGATACACTGGGTGGCCATTGCCCGCTTCACCGTTCTCGAATGAGACGACTCGTAGGGCAACGATTTCTTTTGGGAACTTGGGTTATATTCCCAGCACACATGATTGTCACAGAAGGTTGTCTAAAACTGGATATTATTATCCTTTTTAGTTCAGGAGTAACGGTCAACCCTTCCCCAAGGCGCTGAAAGATGTGTAGTACATCTGCGATGGCGTCGTCATACGTGGAACTGGTTAGATTCTGTAAAATTACTAGAAAAGAGTCAACATAACGGAAAACAGTAACCTGTTCACGGTCGATACCTTCGTTCACCGCTCTGTCAAATTCCGATAAGAATATATTACACAAGATAGGAGCAACACAGGAACCTATATATGCTCTGTTTCTGTACGTAAAATTCTTTTTCAAACTAGACGAAGGTAGAGTTGAGGTAAAACACAAGCAACGCTAAAAACCTATCAAAAGTCAACTCGGCAGAATTCTGAAAAGACGCTTTGCCATTAACTCCAATACATTTTCGAACAGCCTGAAACAATGAAACGTGAAGTATAGAATAAACAAATCTTTTGAGTCAATGGAAAAGCATGACCAATGTCCTCGTTCGACTGTATGAACTTAGTAACAGCTTGCGAGTTTTTTGTTTCAAACGAGTCGTTCACTTCTGGGTGCGACCAACACTTCTGCAAAAACCTGGTTACGTCATTCTGCCAAGTTTCTCTTTCACTCAGGATCGACCGGACGCGAATATCCTCTTTGTGCGCCTTGGCAGCAAAATGCGCACAAGATATGACAGGATACGGAACCCGGTATGTGGCTTCATGGATGAGATTTCTGAATTTTTGTCATCAGAATGTTGAACTTAGTTCCACCGTTGTGCATCCCTCTTTCTATGTCATCGTCATCATCCCTCATCACACCTTTATGTCCCCATTCCCCCTCCCCCCGTGCAGAGTAGCAGGCTAGAACGCGTTAGCTCAGGCCGACCTTCTCTGCCTTCTTTCAAATAAACTCTCTCTCTCTCTCTCTCTCTCTGCAGTAAAAACCACGACCAATCCATCACCTTTGCTGTTGTTGACTGAGGTAGCCAGTGTAACTCCCTGAACATGGAAACAGACTTTCCCTTTATCTTTGCGGCTTTCACTGGCATAGGTTTGAACTTCTTTTTGACAGCGGCTATCGCCTTGGCAACGTCAAAGGTGAACTGCCGGCCACGATCACTTATCACCACAGGAGGAGCTCCGTGAGAGGAAATAATCGAATGCAGAAGAAACCACGAAACATCGATGCTGTGGCTGAGGCAAGTACCATTGTTTCAGTACACCGTGTTAAATAATTCACGCATACGATTATCCAGCGACAGCCGGTGGAAGACTTGGGGGGAGGGACTAACTAACTCTATACCCATAGTGAAATATTTAGCGCGCGCAATTGACAAGGACACAGTGAAGGGGGACACACGAGCGCAAATGTGCGCGCTAAATATTTTACTATGAATTCGTACCAACTCGCCCAACTATCAGTTCTGCTGCAATCTATACCCACTTTCTCAAAAGATGAAGACGGCGGTCTGATTGGTTGCAGAGTTCCTGCAGGAGACGTAGTCGGTTGTTTGCGGCGTTGGCAGACATCACAGCTGGCGACGTGCTCCTTGGCAGTCTTCCACAATTGAGGGCAATGTAAACGTTGTCGGAGGTGTTGGAGCGTTCGAGCGGATCCAAGGCGTCCGGATGTAAAGTCGTCGTGCATGGTCCGAAGTACTCCAAGGCGCAGTCATTGTACGACGACGAGCTCCAGTGGAGCGCCATTGTTAGAATAATTCTCGCAGAACGGATTTATTTACAGTGAAAACGGTAGAGAAGACGTGGGACGGTTCGAAAGAGTCGATCACCGAAACCTCGCACCACTTCTTTCTCTTCTACGCTCCTCCGGTGTGGCGTTACAATATAGCCAAACATAGATCATAGTAACCCTACCATAGATAATGTTTCGTCAAATAGCTCCGTGTGTAAGTTAAAAAAAAGGCGCTGGTATTAAAAGCCGATGAGTCCAATCATTATCCTGTACTGCTCGCTATGTCAAATTGTCTAAAACCTAGGCAAAAAGGCATAGAACGTGAGTTGTTTGACTCATCCTTATATATCACTAATTTGCGGGATATCGATTGGTCTCCTCTTTATGCACTGGTTTCTCCAAGCGAATGTTATGACTTGCTTGTGAAACTTATTTCCGTGGTGGCTGCGTCCGCGGCAACTAGAGTTACTGCTACTGGGTGGCTAAAACCTTTTCAGTAGAACCATGGCTAACATGCTCAATATTGAGTTGCATTAACAATAAGTATAACATATATAAGAAACTTAAACGGCAACCTTTCAATCTTATATTGCGAAAGATGTACTCCCAGTGTTATTCCATGTTCAAAAATGTGTTCTTTATGGCAAAAAAAAAAAGCAGAAGCTTTCTTTACCTATTGTATTCATAAGTCACAATAGGGACGACTCTAGAAAGAACTGAGATATTTAAAATAAGTGCCTATGAATACAAGTAAAACAATATCCACCGGATGGAATAATGTACAGTGATGTTTGTTGTGCCACCCCTCACAATGTAAGTAATGGTTTTAGCCTTTAGTTCTCTTCCTTTGAAAGTGATGTGACTCACATACCCCGTTCACAGTTTTCATTCTACCTTAACGCGACAGACGAACCTGAATTGTCACCAGTAATACCTGGTGTAGGTATGGCTGCTTGTGGTATTGACAATACATCGTTACATGCTAAAGTTAGTTAAAGATATCATTTTACCGGTATTTTTTCATGTCTGTTGAACGATTTTTGTGACGGGTATATTTCCAGCTCTAATGAATATAGCAAGAGTATTACCAATATGTAAGTGTAGAGATAAGGAAAAAAGTAGAAAATTATAGTATAATTTCCATACCCCCCGTCCTTAGTGCGGTTTGCTAGCTATTCGGTTAAACTCATTCTTAGAAAAACACAACATTCCCTCACCTCACAAATTTGGCTTTAGGAAAGCCTTCTCTACTACCATTGCAATATCAGCGATCATGGACTCTCTTCGGAAATCGATTGAGGCTGGAATATTGGTAGCAGGCGTTCTCATAGATTTTGAAAAGCGTTCGACTCATTACATCACGATATACTAAAAGCTAAATTATCATAATAGAGCATCAAGGGAACACCCTTAGCACTTTTTGAGAGTTACCTAAAAGACCGTTGACAACTTGTCTACATTGGTGAAGTGCCAGTCTGATATTAAAACTATTAAGCTAAGTGTTGGCAAGGCTCAATTATTGAACGTATGCTCTTCTTACTATATATTAATGACCTGCCCTAGCAGTCACATCATGCTCGTCATGTTCTTTATGCAGATGACACCGACCTGCTCATTACAAGCCGTGAAGAAATAACTCTGGTTACTAAAGTTAACAAAGACGAAGAGGTTCTGCATCACTGGTGCAAAGCAAACGCTTTGTAAGACTGAACTCAAGTAAAACTGTTTTATTGTGTTCCGCTAAACAAATAAGAAAGTCGCAGATTTATAAGTAGTGCTGCATGATAGCTACTCCACCCTATCTGTCGTGCTGACCAGACGATGTTTTTGGGTGTGCTAGTTGAGTGCGAATTGAAAGTATCCTGTCATGGGCGCTCTGTAATAGAAAAGGCTTATTATAGACTACACGCTCTCGCACTCGATGCAGTCATTTCCTTTGCTCAAGATATTCTAGTTAACCTGTATTTGTTTTTGTTCATTAACACATCAATTATTGCATTCCTGTTGGGGGCTTCACCTATAAAACACGCTTATTACCCATGTTTGATTTCAGAAAAGGGCTCTTCGTGTATTAACAGATTCCGCGCCCACTACAAACTCAGCAGACGTAATTAAAAAACTCGGTGCATTAAATGATCTAATCACATATAACGCTGCTAGATTCCTATATGTCTGAAATGATACGCTGGAACATTCAATTAAGTACTGTTACCTTGCGTCGGTCTACATGTAATAATGAACGCACTAGACATCGTTTCGTATTACCAAAAAGTCGTCGTCGTCGTCGTCGTCGTCATCATCATCATCATCACCATCATCATCATCATCATCATCATCATCAGCCTGGTTACGCCCACTGCAGGGCAAAGGCCTCTCCCATACTTCTCCAACTACCCCGGTTATGCACTAATTGCGGCCATGTTGTCCCTGCAAACCTCTTAATCTCATCCGCCCACCTAACTTCCTGTCGCCCCCTGCTACGCTTCCCTTCCCTTGGGATCCAGTCCGTAACCCTTAATGACCATCGGTTATCTTCCCTCCTCTTTACATGTCCTGCTCATGCCCATTTCTTTTTCTTGATTTCAACTAAGATGTCATTAACTCGCGTTTGTTCCCTCACTCAATCTGCTCTTTCCTTATCCATTAACGTTACACCTATCATTCTCCTTTCCATAGCTCGTTGCGTCGTTCTCAATTTAAGAAGAACCCTTTCCTAAGCCTCCAGGTTTCTGCTCCGTACGTGGGTACTGGTAAGAAACAGCTGGTTATACACTTTTCTCTTGAGGGATAATGGCAACCTGCTGTTCATGATCTGAGAATGCCTGCCAAACGCACCCCAGCCCATTCTATATCAGCCGCATGATCCGGATCCGCGGTCACTACCTATCTTAAGTAGATGTATTCCCTTACTACTTCCAGTGCCTCGCTACCTATCGTGAACTGCTGTTCTCTTCCGAGACTGTTAAACATTACTTTTGTTTTATGCAGATTAATTTTTAGACCCACCCTCTGCTTTGCCTCTCCAGGTCAGTGAGCATGCATTGCAATTGGTCCCCCGAGTTACTAAGCAAGACAATATCCTCAGCGAACCGCAAGTTACTAAGGTATTCTCCATTAACTCTTATCCCCAATTCTTCCCAACCCAGGTATCTGAATACCTCCTGTAAACACGCTGTGAATAGCATTGGAAAGATCGTGTCTCCCTGCCTGACGCCTTTCTTTATTGGGATTTTGTTGCTTTCCTTATGGAGGACTATGGTTGCTGCGGAGCCGCTATAGATATCTTTCAGTATTTTTACACACGGCTCGTCTACACCCTGATTCCGCAATGCCTCCATGACTGCTGAGGTTTCGACTGAATCAAAAAAAAAATTATGGAGTTTTACGTGCCAAAACCACTTTCTGATTATGAGGCAGGCCGTAGTAAGGGACTCCGGAAATTTCGACCACCTGGGGTTCTTCAACGTGCGCCTAAATCTAAGCACACGGGTATTTTCGCATTTCGCCCCCATCGAAAAGCGGCCGCCGTGGCCGGGATTCGATCCCGCGACCTCGTGCGACTGAATCAAACGCTTTCTCGTAATCAATGAAAGCTATATATTAGGGTTGGTTATATTCCGCACATTTCTCTATCACCTGATTGATAGTGTGAATATGGTCTATTGTTGAGTAGCCTTTACGGAATTCTGCCTGGTCCTTTGGTTGACAGAAGTCTAAGGTGTTCCTGATTCTATTTGCGATTACCTTAGTAAAGACTTTGTAGTTAACGGACAGTAAGTTGATCGGTATATAATTTTTGAAGTCTTTGGCGTCCCCTTTCTTATGGATTAGGATTATGTTAGCGTTCTTCCAAGATTCCGGTACGCTCGAAGTCATGAGGCATTGCGTATACAGGGTGGCCAGTTTTTCTAGAACAATCTGCCCACCATCCTTCAACAAATCTGCTGTTACCTGATCCTCCCCAGCTGCCTTCCCCCTTTGCATAGCTCCCAAGGCTTTCTTTACTTCTTCCGACGTTACTTGTGGGATTTCAAATTCCTGTACACTATTCTCTCTTCCATTATCGTCGTGGGTGCCCCTGGTACTGTATAAATTTCTATAGAACTCCTCAGCCACTCGAACGATCTCATCCATATTAGTAATGATATTGCCGGCTTTGCCTCTTAACGCATACATCTGATTCTTGCCTATTCCTAGTTTCTTCTTCACTGCTTTTAGGCTTCCTCCGTTCCTGAGAGCATGTTCAATTCTATCCATATTATACTTGCTTATGTCAGCTGTCTTACACTTGTTGATTAACTTAGGAAGTTCTGCCAGTTCTATTCTAGCTGTAGGGTTAGAAGCTTTCATACATTGGCATTTCTTGATCAGATCTTTCGTCTCCTGCGATAGCTTATTGGCATCCTGCCTAACGGAGTTACCACCGACTTCTATTGCACACTAGTTAATGACACCTATAAGACTGCCTTCATATCTTCAACACTAAGGCCGTCTTCCTGAGTTAAGGCCGAATACCTGTTCTGTAGCTTAATCTGGAATTCCTCTATTTTTCCTCTCACCGATAACTCATTACCAAAAAAGTACGCCCTAATAACGGTTTATTTACTTCGGAGTTTTCTGGAACCTTGAAATGCAATAATTTTAATTCTACTATGAGATGCTTTCATTCCCAGCATTTGTTTAAAAAAAGAATATCGGCAGAACCCATATCGTGGTGACTGTCGACAGTATTGCGTTTAGCATTGCATCAACATAGCGACAGCACGCATTACCACCTTCGGAACGAGTTATGTATGATGCGTGTACTGCGGCGGGATTCCGCTTTCGTGCTCCCTCACGAACACTCGGCGCCATCTAGGGCCGCCGCTGCGAAGCCTGCGCGTGGCCTTCGAAATGCATGGCGTGTCGTTGCGGGCGAATGGCGAGAAACGCGTCATGCGGCAAACCTGGGCTTCTCTCTCGCGCTCCTTTCTGAACCCGCTGCGCCATCTAGCGGCGCTGCTGAGAAGTCTGCGCGTGGCCTCCGAGACGAGAAGCTTGGCATTGTTAGGGTTGGCGTCTGACACCACGTGGCGACAGGTCATTCACCCTACCCCCTGAGCCGGAGCCCACGGGCGACCTCATCCCCTTCACCTCTCATGGTCGTGGCCTCGTGGGTGCTACCTCATCCCCTTCACCTTCTCTTGGCCGGACCCCACGGCGCCGGAGAGGTCATTCACCCGACCTTCTCCCCGGATTCGTCGAAAAGAGGATCGATTTCTCCTACCGTGCTCGGTATTGCAGGAGGAGGGGCCCTCTCTCCGTGCCTGTCACGTGTCATCGACGGAAGCAAGATCCCGCCCACACTTGTAGAGAGCCTATTTAAGGGGCTCCGAAATGTACTTTTGAGATACTTCATACTTCATGCTCTTCTTATTTTATTTCAACTACCTTTGAATAAACAGTGCAAGTTCGCACTAGCAAATCGTCTCGCCCCTGCTTGGTCGCCATGATCTACCGGATGCCTGCCGCCCGCCGACAACGCCACGCTATCCAATCAGTAATGTCGGTCGAGCTTCGATAGGCAGGCGCCGCTACTTCTCGGCAGCAGTACGGTACGCTATCCTGGAGTACGCAACAAACTGGCTGGCAGCGATTGGGATACGGAATCCTGGAGACCCCAACTTGGACGACAACTACGAGATCGTAGCCTCTTCGTCGTGGCAACAACGTTCGGAAGGAAGGTGTCTGGATCATGACTGCATATGGTGAGTGCACGGCTTTTCTTCCCTGAGATATCACTTGGATTTTACGTATTTTTGGAAAGTACACTGCAGTGATTTTTCTTTAAACCGTTGACGGAAGTTTGAGTACGTCAAGGTTGTATAGAGTGAAGGTTTAGCAGCACTAAGGGCAGCCATGAACTTGAAGGCAATAAAGAAGCCGGAATTGTTGAGCTTGGCCAGAGAGTTGGGCCTCCAAATTGCCGAATCAAAGAGAAAGCCGGAGATCATTGAGGCGATCGAAGCGACCGGGCAGACGACGAGGAACTGACGGAATGCCTAGAGAGCATTAAAGAGAGAGAGGAACAGCGTAAGCGTTTAGAGAGAGAGAGGAAAAAGAAGAGCGTAAGCGCCTAGAGGAAAAAGAGGAGCGCGAGCGGGCTGCACGTGAGGCAAAAGAAAAGCGCGAGCGGGCAGCACGTGAGGCCAAAGAAGAGCGAGCCGCACGTGAGGCCGAAGAAGAGCGCGACCTCGAAATGAAGCGCCTAGAGATTGAGCTCTTGAAAGCACAAAATTCTGAAAGACCTAGCACAGAGGCACGCGAAAATGAACGCAGAATGACAGACTTGATGGCACCCTACGCAGTAGGAGGGGACATAGGTCTTTTTCTGGCACAGTTTGAGCGCACGTGTGAGAAGGCAAAATTCTCGAGAAACACGTGGCCGCAACGCTTGCTTACGTTACTGCCACGTGAGGTAGCTGATATTATCGCCTGCATGGGGAAAGAAGAAGCAGAGGACTTCGATGAAGTCAAAGCAAATCTGCTTAAGAAGTATAGATTATCAGCTGAAGCATTCAGGCGAAAGTTCAGGGAAGTCGAGAAGACCAAAAGTGAGTCATATTCAGATTTTGCATACACCTTGGAGGTAAACCTGAAGGAATGGCTCAGAGAAGAGGGTGCACTCGGCGATGCCGAAAAGACAATGCAGTGCGTTGCCTTAGAACAGTTCTACCGCCGGCTGCCAGTAAACATCAAGCATTGGGTTCAGGATAGGCCAGGCGTAGACACTATCACGAGAGCGGCCAAGCTCGCTGAGGAGTACGTAACCCGCCGTGCGTTCGAAGGCAACGAAGCTCCTAAGAAGGAGGTGACTAAATACAGAGCCGACAAGCCAGAGCGTTGGTCGAAGTCGAATCAGTATACATCAAAGGAAAGGTCAGATTCAGTGAAAAGTAGTGACGAGAACAGCAAGGGAAGGGAGGATGTCACCCGAACAGAGGGCAGAAAGGCAAAAGAAAAGGGCTTTCGAGGCCAAGAAACCAATAGTTTGCTACAACTGCCAGCAAACGGGGCATATCTCCGTGGGATGCAAAAATCCCAAACTAGTGTTGATGTCACTAACTAGTAACGAGGAAAACCTGAAATTGCTAGAACCGTACATTCGAGACCTCGTGGTAAACGGCAAACCATGTAGGGTGCTTCGCGACTCAGCAGCCACAATGGACGTAGTGCACCCGTCGTACGTAGAGGAAGGCCAGTTCACGGGAGAATGTGCTTGGATAAGGCAAGCCGTGGAAACTTCATGTGTTTGTCTCCCTGTGGCCAAGATTCGTATCGAAGGACCTTTTGGAGTACTAGACACTGAAGCTGCCGTCTCGGCACATCTCCCGCCTCAGTATCCATATTTGTTTTCTAACAAATGTGAAGATTTGCTACGACGCAGGGAAATCGGGTTTAGTGAAGGGATAGTGCAAGCCTTAACTCGTTCCAAGGCACGGGAGCTCGCGGCCAAGGCAGTGTACGAGTGTCCAGTAATGGAGGAAACAGGTTTGAAAGAGGATTCGTCCACCAGTACCGAACCGGACGGCCCTATAGGGGATGATGCGGAAGGTACGCCAGCTAATGAAGAAGTCAGGAAAGCAGCAGAGCCTGAAATATCTCGCGAGGCAGAATGCAGGCAAAGGTTATTGAATATAAACCCGGCCACATTAATCGCTGAGCAGGAAAAAGATTCCGCCCTGCGTAACCTAAGGCCGGATGCTAAGGAAGGTGTGGCCAAACAGAACATGAAGTTCCTCAAGAGGGCAGGCGTCCTCTATAGAAAGTACGCCAGTCGAAAGGGTGTGCAATTCGACCAACTCGTGGTGCCGCGTCCCTATCGTGAGCAGCTCCTGCACCTGGTTCACGGGGGCTTTTGGACAGGGCATCTGGGCATTCGTAAAACAAAGGACCGCTTATTGCAGGAATTTTACTGGCCCGGCTGCTTTCGAGATATACAAGCATTTTTAAGAAGCTGCGACACATGTCAACGCATAGGCAAGCCCGGAGATAAGGCTAAAGCGCCAATGAAACTTGTTCCCATTATCACGGAGCCATTTCGCAGGCTCATAATAGACACAGTGGGACCACTTCCTGCGACGCAGTCTGGCTATCGACATATTCTTACGGCACTATGCCTCGCAACGAAATTTCCCGAGGCAGTGCCTCTCAAAGAACTGAGCTCGGCGGAAATCGTCAACGCGCTTTTATCTATCTTCGCGCGAGTATAGGGTTTCCCGCAGAAATCCAGTCAGATCAAGGATCCGTCTTTACGAGCGCACTGACCTCGATGTTTCTGGAAAGGTGCGGTATTAAAATTATCCGTAGCTCAGTGTACCACCCGCAGTCCAACGCGGTAGAGAAAGTCTACTCAGTCATGAAACGGCTTTTGCGAGCCCTTTGTTATGAGTACAAAGCCGATTGGGAGAGCTGCTTGCCTGCAGCCATGTTCGCGCTTCGAACTGCACCGCACGAATCAACAGGTTTTTCACCTTCAGAGCTCGTTTACCGACGCTGCCTTCGCTCCCCTCTCCGCATTGTTCGAGAAGCCTGGGAAGGCCGGGCAGACGATCCTTCGGTTGTGGCATACGTGCTAGAGCTGTTGGACCGTCTGCACGCTTCTCAGGAATTAGCAGGGCAGGAAATGCGTAAGGCACAAAGCAAGGCTAAGCGTTACTATGACAGGAAGTGGGGGAAAAGGTAATGATCCTGAAACCCTCGTTGAAAAACAAACTAGAGGTTCAATGGGAAGGACCGGTTGACATAATTCAGAAATCATCTGAAACAAACTACGTAATCATGGTACCGGGAAAACGAAGGACACCACAAGTGTACCATAGCAATCTACTTAAACCCTACAGGCAGCGGGAAGCCATTGTGAACATGTCCCTTAACCAACCTGAGGAAATGCCTGTCGACTTTCCAGAGTTACCAGCAGTGACAGAGACAAAAGACATTGACGAGACCATTGATAAGTTAGTAGAACAGGCGATGTTGAATCCCATTCAGAGGGCCGAACTGAGGGAACTCGTGTTTGAATTTAATGACGTATTTTCAGACACACCGGGCAGGACGACTGCGATCGTTCAGGATATCGAGTTAACCTCGTCGGACCCTGTTCGTTCGAAAGCTTATCACGTTTCGCCTCGTCAACGTGAAGTCATGAGCGCTGAAATAAACAAGATGTTAGAGCTAGGTGTAATCGAGCCAGCGAGTGATTATACCTCACCTCTTATCTTGGTTGAGGTCCCAGGAAAAGAGCCGCGGCCATGTATCGACTACCGCAGGCTCAATTTAATCACGAAGGCCCAGACTTATCCAATACCACATATCGAGGAAAGGCTTGAGAAAGTGAGCAGTACTAATTTCATTTCTACGCTCGATTTAGTCAGAGGGTATTGCCTGGTTCCGTTGACCGAGAGGGCAAGCAGGCTTGCAGCGTTTATTTCCCCGATGGGAACCTTTCGTCCGAAAGTCCTGAGTTTTGGATTGAAGAATGCGCCATATTGCTTCTCTAGCCTTATGGACCAGCGCTACGAGGAATGGAGGACTTTGCACTTCCTATCTCGATGGCATAGCTATCCTTTCTTCATCAAGGGCGGACCATATGCAACACCTGCGAACCGTGTTGTGTCGGCTACGAGAGGCCAACTTAACTGTTAAGGCTCCCAAATGCCAATTAGGGCGCACGGAGGTAGCTTATCTAGGTCATGTAATGGGGCAAGGCCATCGTCGGCCTTCCGAGGTTAAACTGACCGCGATAGACAACTCCCCGCAACCACGCACCAAGCGGGACATCAGATCATTCCTTGGCTTGGCGGGTTATTACCAAAGATATATTCGGCGGTATTCCGAGATTGCGAGTCCTTTAACGGATGCTCTCAGAAAAACAGAACCACAAACGGTAAAGTGGGATGACGCAAAAGAAAAGGCTTTTAGTATGCTGAAGGACGCACTAACGAGTCAGCCAGTGTTGAACGCGCCCGACTACTCTAAGCCATTCATTCTTCAGTGTGATGCCAGTGACAGGGGTATGGGGGTGGTGCTCTGTCAAAAGAAAGATGACGAGAACGAACATCCTGTACTGTACGCCAGTAGAAAGCTTTCTGTTCGTGAGGAAGCATACAGTGCATCAGAAAAGTAATGGGCCTGCGTAGTTTGGGCGGTACAGAAGCTAGCTTGCTATATCGCTGACTCAAGATTCACCATAGACTGACCACTGTCCCCTCACATGGCTGCAGTCCATGTCTACGAAAAACGGTCGTCTTTTGCGCTGGAGCTTGGCTCTTCAACAGTACACCTTCGATATTCGCTACAAGAAGGGTAAGCTTAACGGCAATGCCGACGGTTTAAGTCGTTGCCCCTAGAGTATCGAAAGCCTCATGCTCATCCGGGTTTCCGTGGCATTTTTTTCGTGCATTCATATGTTTTTCCGAAGCGAAGCCGATTGTTAGCTGATTTTAATAACCACGTCTTAACGCTTTCAAGAAATGGCTGTTTTTAGTGTTAAGGGGGGAGGACGCGCGTAGGGAATGGGAAAGGTGTAGCGGGATTTCCTTTTTTGTTAAAAGCCGGGTGTGTCTTGGGGGAGAGTGGCCTTGTGCTCGCTGCTTTGTGGTTGTGGGTCCGGCACTGTTCTGGGGTGATTGCTTGCCCACGCAGGAGACGAAAAGTTGCGAGACCTGCTTGCAAAGACCAATTTCACCGGACCGGATCAAGGAGAAAAGTCACAAGAGCGCCACGAGGACGGATGACCACTCCCCGGTATCTGCCTGCTACGAACGAAGGGTTCGTGACCTCTACTGGGAATCCTGATACCGAAACGCCGATCCCTCGTACAGCAGCTGCTGGTCCCTACCCGTCGAGATCTTCCTCCCCCGCCGGAGATGCTGTTAGGGTTGGCGTCTGACACCACGTGGCGACAGGTCATTCACCCTACCCTCTGAGCCGGAGCCCACGGGCGACCTCATCCCCTTCACCTCTCATGATCGTGGCATCGTGTGTGCTTACCTCATCCCCTTCACCTTCTCTTGGCCGGACCCCACGCCGCCGGAGCGGTCATTCACCCGACCTTCTCCCCGGATTCGTCGATGAGAGGATCGACCTCTCCTACCCGTGCTTGGTATTGCAGGAGGAGGGGCCCTCTCTCCGTGCCTGTCACGTGTCATCGACGGAAGCAAGATCCCGCCCACACTTGTAGAGAGCCTATTTAAGGGGCTCCGAAATGTACTTTTGAGATAATTCATACTTCATGCTCTTATGTTATTTCAACTACCTTTGAATAAACAGTGCAAGTTTCGCACTAGCAAATCGTCTCGCCCCTGCTTGATCGCCATGATCTACCGGATGCCTGCAGCCCGCCGACAACGCCGCGCTACCCAATAAGTAATGTCGGTCGAGCTTCGATAGGCAGGCGCCGCTACTTCTCGGCAGCAGTATGGTACGCTACCCTGGAGTACGCAACAGCACGCCGGTGCCTGCGAACGCAGAGAATTGTTCCCTCTCTTGCCGCACGCTCAGTGGCGCACACTCGGTCGGCCAAGTTAGCGAGAGGTTCATTGAATGGCTGCACATACCTAGTGTATTCATGGCAGTGTTTGTTAAATCCTTTTATTGAAAAGTGGGAATACCCAGTGCATTTGTGGCGGAGCGTCCTAATCCGCCGAGTTGCCCTCCTTGAGGAACTATTGTGACGTGGGTTGGATTCCGCTCAACATCGGGAAAACTTAAGAGAACTTTTTCTTCATTGCTCAGTGTCACATTCCCAATGGCACATGCCCAGATCTCCAAGTTGGCGTCAAAGAGTTTCTTACCCGTCACGGTTGCTTGGTGGCTATGGTGTTGGGCTGGCAAGCGCGAGGTCGCGGGATCGAATCCCGGCCACGGCAGCCGCATTTCGATGGGGGTGAAATGCGGAAACATCCGTGTACTTAGATTTAGGTGCACGTTGGAAGAGTCCGAGGTGGTCCAGATTTTTGGAGTTCCCCACTACGGCGTGCCTCATAATCAGGTCGTGGTTTTGGCACGCAAAACACCATAATTTTTTTGAAGGAGTTTCTTGAAGACCAGCCTAGACCTAGTGGCGCATATCCAGTGCTCTAAGTCGGCCACAAAGAGCTTCGAACAGTGGTACCTACCCAGTCCCGCGTCTAGTGACTCACGTCGGCTTTAGAGACGTTCGTTGAAGATCGGCACGTATGTACACACCACATAACCAATGGTTGAATTCAAACCCTGCTCCCTCAGCACTGCATCCCGATGCGCTGCCCATTGGACCATAGACTACCCAGTGACTCAGGTGGGCGGGAAAATGGTTAGATACAAACATACATGGCTACAAACCTATAGCCCCCGGAAAGTGCGGAAAGCACCCTAAGGATGCTAAAACATTACAATCTAAAGAAGTCACTCATTAAATCTAAACTGCAATAAAATTGCTCGCCTTCCTGGTTGCTGTCAATCCTGCTCATATATTTTTCTATAATTCTTATTTATACTAGTTAGGAACCATTCAACAATATTGTTGGGTCGCGGAAGATGTTTATGTCAATGAATGTAAATTGAAATGAAATAGATTGGTTGAAATTGAAAAAAATAGTGCAACAGAGCGAGAAAAGTCTTAACCTACGCCGGAACTAAACATCCTTTTTTTCCAATGCCATCCGACACTCGGCCAATACTGCGTAGTGGGTATGCGCGCCATCAATAGAGGGGGATCCAAACCAAACCGCCATGCCATCGCGGAAGAGAGGTTCTGCGCCTCCGGCGTCGTCCTCATTCGGGGAGAACGTTTGGGGCCCGAATACCGTCCACCTTCCGCGAGGCGCGGATCGGGACGAAGAAGTGCCGTTGGGCGACGGCCGTTTCCAGAAGCAAGTGCTGCTGGCCTCGATGCTCGCCGGAACTACGTTCCTGTTGCACCTGGTGAGCTTTCGACTCACGACGCGCATCATGGACCACTGGTGTCGGCCGCCGGAAGCGTTCGCCAATTTGAGCATCGATGAGTGGCGCAACCTGGCCACGCCCATCGAAGAGGACGGTAGCCGGAGTCACTGCGCGCGTCGCGAGCCTCCCGACGGCGGCAGTAAGGCGTACATAGTGAGCTGTGAAGCCTGGGACTTCGACTACGCGCCTTACGGCAACAACATCGTAAGCGAGTGGCGCCTGGTGTGCGACCGGCGGTGGCTCATCGAACTGGCCGTGCTGACCTACATGGTCGCTTGCGTCATCGCCCTTCCCATGGCAGGAGTCACCGCCGACCGCATTGGCCGAAAGACCGTCATTAACGTCTCGCTCGCTGCGCTGATCGTGGCCGGATTCACCACCAGTTTCGCCAACTCGTACCTGCTTTTCGTGGCGCTGCGCATTGTCGTGTCTGTGACGAGCAACTCCCTTTGGCTCGTCCAGTACTCGGTCCTCTACGAGGTCTCGACGCCAGCGAACAGAGACTACTATTGCTTCCTCTCCATGGCGGCAGCCTCTGTCGCCATGCCCCTCTGCGTGCTCGGCATCTCGCGGATGCGACTGGCCTGGGACGCGACCCACCTCGTCCTCATGGTGCCCACGACATTGCTGGCAGCCGTGCTTTCCACAGTGCGCGACGAGTCGCCTGCCTGGCTTCTAACCACGATGGACACCCGGGAAGCCGAGCGTGTAGCCTTGAAAGCCACCCGCATGAACAACGCCAACACGGATTTCTGCCACACCTGGTTTGCCTTCGAGGCGCGCAGGGCTGAGCGTCGGACCAGCGAGCAGCCCTCCGAGCGCAATATCCTCTCTACGATCCTTAGGCAGCTGAAAAGGCGCTTCCTGCTGTTGTGCTACATGTGGTCTGCGCTGTCGTTCGCCTTCAACCAAGTGAATCTGAACGACATCTTCCCCGTCGAGAAGGCGACCGCCGCGGCCGGTATACTGGGAATGCTGCCATTGTACGCCGTGGCATACTTGTTCATGTCGCGGTACGGCGCAAAGCGCTCTTGCATGGTGGCGATGCTTCTCTTCAGCATTCTCGCCGTCGCCCTCACCGCTGTGTACGGCGGCGAACAGGCACTGCTCAGCAGCGTGCTCGTCGTGCTTCTCCGCATGCTGGCCAATCTGTTTGTAGTGCTTGCCTTCGTTGTGACCGTGCAATACTACCCGGTCAAAGTGCGCTGTACGGGCATTTGTGTGGGTTTCGCACTCGGCAGACTGACCGGTTCTTTGGGCGAAGTTGTGTTCCGGCTGGCTCCCAAACACCGCCGAGATACCATGATCGCCTTCGTTGCTATCGTAATGGCGCTGGCCTCCATGGCAACGGAGTACCTGCCGGCGAGAGTCCCCAGCGTCGTCTTGGCGCCCGCATTAATATCGACTCGCTCCAGAAGAAGCAGTCAATTCGCAGGTGACGAGTTGAAGCGCTCGTTTCAAGCGTCGTTGGCTCGACTGCCCAGGGGCCCCATCAAGGCGCGTTCTTCCAAGGGACGCCATTGCAGGGAAGAGAGGTTGCCCGAGCAATTTTTGCTGAGGGCTTCGAACATCTCCCAGTCATCACCTAATACGCCGCACTGAACTCTGTTCGCGAAAGCCCGTGCTTATCATAATTTCGCCATATAAATTTACTCTTGAAACAACGCTGCTATACGTGTAACGCTTGCCGAGATATGCTCGAGAGGGCGGGCATAATTATGCATACAAGAGTGTACGCTTGTATTGGGTGTTATTGGCACGTCCGTAACGACTGTTCCACGCTGTACCTCAAGGAAGTGCACTCGGCCCACTGCATTTTAATTTGTATATGTCTGATTTTGGTTTATTGCAGATGAAGTAAAAAATATTTCACTACGCTGACGATACAGCCACTGAATATTGTACAGGCGTTCAAATGTTTCAGACAGATACAGCTAAAGCAGTTGACTGGTTCTCGCAACATTTCATTTCTTTAGGCCTTCACAAAACTGACATGTTTAAAAAGAAAAGCAAAATAGTTGCTATAACCCAGCCATTATACAGTGGTTGGATTAACACAACACGTCCCTTTGTTACCCTTGTGACTGCGAAGTCATGAAAATAGAGCGAACGCTTCAATATCTGGGTATCCCCTTTGACCAACACTTCACTTGGAACGACCACATCGCTTACCTTTCTAGGAAGATTAGGGCCATTGCGGCCATCACGAACACCTTCGGGGGAAATTTGCGCGTCACCTTAGACGAGTAATCTACACAGCATTAGCGGAACCTGTTTAAAAATGCGGTATTACTGTATATGGGCACTGCTTAAAATATAAGAAGTAAGCATTAAATGTTAAGCTAAAAATAATCGTGAATGCTATATCTTATGGCAACAAACTACACTCGGTTGACATGAAAGAGAAACGCGATGAGTTAGGCGTCCTTCAGATTCGTGAACTGTTTTATTTTGTTGTGTTAATTAAACTATGGGGCTTTACGTGCGAAAACCACTTTCGGATTATGAGGCATGCCGTAGTGGAGGACTCTGCAAATTTTGACCACCTGGGGTTCTGTAACGTGCACCTAAATCTAAGTACACGGGCGTTTTCGCATTTCGTCTCCATCGAAATGCGGCCGCCGTGGCCGGGATTCGATCCCGCGACCTCGTGCTCAGCGGCCCACACCATAGGCACTGAGCAACCACGGCGGGTTTTTTGTTGTGTTGAAGCGGTATTATTATTCGAATGAATACAAAGCTCCTGTAAAAAAAAAAGACATAACATAAGAAGCCAACAAACACTGACACCAAGGACAACATAGGGGAAATTATTTGTGCTTAATAAATGAAATAAAGAAACGATAAATTAATGGAAATTAAGGTGGACTAAAAAGGAACTTGCCGCAAGTGGGAACCGAACCCACAACCTTCGCATTTCGCGTGCGATGCTCTACCATTTGAGCTACCGCGACGCCGTTACCCCATCCACTTTCTTGGATATTTATGTCTCCTAGTAGAACCTTAGGAGTGTTAGCCAGCGCCACCACTCACAAACCTTGGCGGCGGACGTGAACGTCCTTTTTGCCGCAGGTGTCACGAGAACGTGATCTTTTCGGGTGAAGGCAACTGGTCAATAAACCCACACATGCTACCTGAAGGCATCAATGATGCCGGATTCGAGACCCTCGTTATGTAATAAACGAGAAGAAAAGGGGTCAACCGAGGGGCCCAATTTTATTAGTCATATTTTAAGAAGCCAACAAACACTGGACACCAAGGACAACATAGGGGAAATTATTTGTGCTTAATAAATGAAATAAAGAAACGATAAATTAATGGAAGTTAAAGTGGATGAAGAAACAACAAGCGAAATGCGAAGGTTGTGGGTTCGGTTCCCACCTGCGGCAAGATGTTTCCATCCACTTTAATTTCCATTAATTTATCGTTTCTTTATTTCATTTATTAAGCACAAATAATTTCCCTCTGTCCTTGGTGTAAGTGTTTGTTGGCTTCTTATGATATGAGTAATAAAATCGGCCACACAAGAAACGTTACACGGCCACGCAAGAAGTATTATTATACGCAAATACACCCATGCTCTCCGGCAGGTGCGAGTAGCCAGCGTCTGAGGTATCGGCGGCAGCCATCTTTAATTCCTTTCGGAACGGGGCAGCCTGCGGATATTCCGACGAAAATTCAGTTTTGTTCGGCATAATAATGCATCTTTATCGCGTACACGTCACTTTGACGCGGTGACTTCTTGCGGATTTGTGACATCGCGTGACAGGCAGGTGAAGTGGGTGCAGCCCGAAAACTCTTTACCAATTGCCGAGGGCTAATGGCGAAAAGGGGTCGAATCAGAAATGACTGTTTTTCTTTTTTCTGTCAAATCACGCATAATCATTGTGTACACATCATATCAGATGGGGAGGTATCGTGGCTTTCGGGACTTCGCGTGACAGACCGGTGAAGTGGGGGTAATCGAAAAAAGTTTTCGACCAATCGTGGAGGGCTGATAGCAGAATTGGAATAGAAAAGTTTGGAATAGTTTTACGTTATAGCGCCCCTAGTGAAATTTGGTGCTGTGGTTGCCGAGAAGCACGAATTCTCCTTTTACATGTATTTAGATAGGGGCACCTGAGCTAAAGCTTACTCTTAAACAACGGACCTATACGAATTATGGTTAAAAAAATGCGCAATTACTATGTCCCAGCTATATTTAATGAAATCCCTGATTTATGTCTTGCAAGTAACAAGAGAAAGATGATGACTGATTTAAGGGATTGGTGCGTGAATCTACTGTCCTGTGTTTAACTTTACTTGCCTCCTATGTGTTATTTAGTGCTGTCAGATTTACCGGCGATATCGTGTATATTTAGACAAGAAATGCATGTATATGAAGTTACTTCTTTGAAAAGATTCTCCGCCTGCTACCTGACCAGCCAACAAGCACAATATGCTTAGGCAGGTCAGAATGCATGTGTGTGTATGCTGTACTGACAAATAAACTAAATTTTAAACGTTTTAGAAGCTGCTGTTCAAGGATGATTTATTGTTTTCTCATTGCACCTTTTCGTGGTAAGAGAGTACTCCGTGGTAAAGAATACATTTAGCTTGGTATCTTTCAGGCGGCACAGGTAAAGACTAATAGCAGGGCCTAGACTGCGGTGCTGGGTTCCATTTGGGTACGAAGCTGATGGACAGGGGACAGCCTGCGATATGAGTGAACTAGCGGTCATGGCCTTCGGCGTTGTTCTGGCTAGAGTCTAGGACACCCGCCTTGCCCAAGACTGCAAACCCGTTAGCGAAAGCGAGTGTGTCGCTGGCATGCCGTAGGTGCGGTTAACGCGGCTTATGGTCATGGCCTCGGCGATCGAATGGCGTGGCCCTCAAGGACCATAGAGTTTGTCCTATATAACAAGTCGATGGTCGAACAATGGTCTAACTCTATGGCGTCTACGGTCTATCTGTCTGCAGTTAGCTATATTAATTCTATGCCAGTCGACAGCGTGCGAACAAGGGTCGCCTCAGGCCAAACCCAACAAACCCAACGTCAGGCCTTCGCCTGACGGAGGTCAGTTCGCTTGTCGAAACGTCGGCTTGAGCCGAGACACGTCTTTTTCGCACACAGTCGACCACTAAAACTCTCCGTGTTCCTGTGAACAGTTTGTCTTCTTGTTTGGTTGGCACTGTTGGATTCGGGAGTCGTGGTCACGCGATCCTGGCGTCACTCAGAGGGCGCTCTCTAGACTTGGCCACCGATGCTTCTCGAAACTAAAACCCCTCCATCCACGCGCCACCGCCGCTTTCTTAAGTAGAGACGACCGTTGTTGTGTGCCGCCTTTTGCCCGCACACCAAATCCGGTTCCGGCATCTCCGGTTCCGGCATTTCCGGTTTCAAAATTTCCGGTTCCGGCGTTCCGCTTCCTGGAATTGCACCGCGAGAATTTCCGCTTTGACTGCTGTTAAAGGGACACTAAAGTGAGAAATGATATCTTCTGCATCAGTAAATTACCGTTATACAACACCAAAAACACCACTCTTACAACGATAAGACGTTTGGTAAGCCAGAAAAAGCGCAAGAACGAAACACGGGTGGCGACGCCTACTTAAGTTCCCGCACCTGGGGGTTGTGACGTCTTGGATTTTAACGCGATAGCGTTAAGGAGCTCGTGCCGCAGAAAAGCCGGTGTCGTCGGCGTCGGTGTCTGTGTCGGCGTCCGCGGCGTTGGCCGTGAGCGATAAATCACGGCAGGCACTTCATAAATAAAAAGCAACTTCCAAGATGGGCTGGGTGGGAATCGAACCAGGGTCTCCGGAGCGTGAGACGGAGACGTTACCACTGAGCCACGAGTTCGATGCTTCAAAGCGGTACAAAAGCACCTCTAGTGAACGCGGTTTTGCCTTAGAAACGAGCTCTTTAAGGCTCAGGCGTGCGTCGCTTGCTCAGGCGCACATTTCGTTGTCGCGCCGAACGCTGCGTTGCTCGACGCTTACCGCGTCCGATGCGGGGCGCGTAGTCGCTGCGCCGTAGCCCATTGTCTTACACCCCTTGGCGGGTCGACGGGAACGCTGTCGCGTTCCACTCTTGAAGGCGAAGCTTAAGCGTCCTCCAATTTTTGATGGCATCTTCTAGGGCCTACTATATATATATATATATATATATATATATATATATATATATAGCGGTACAGATTGACTACATTGCGTTCCAAAGGAATTAAATATTAAACATGGCAAGTTTCTGGAACCTTTATTCAGCCAACGCGGCCCAAATGCGAAAACATACTTTGGGATCCCTGACGTCACGCTGACGTGCCGGCGCTGGAGTTTCGGCGCGATATTCAAATACTGATACTTCGACCTTCATTTTCTCATCTAATAACCAAACTATTTTTTTAAATGACAGCCTGCAGGGTTCTCAAACAATGCTTCATTAGTCTAAACTGATTGATTGTTTCGCTTTAGTGTCCCTTTAAGCTGGAACCGCGTGGAACCGCGCGTCGGGGCAAACGCCCGCGTTGCCGCCGACGCGCGAGCACCCGCACGAAATAAGGGAGCGGCGCTAGCGGCGCTTTCGCGTCGCGTTTTCCGGGTTGCCAGACAACATAATTCCCAACGACATGAATTGTCTCTGTTACCGCATATATAATACGCCCTTAAACTTACATAACACTTCAATAAAAATAATCTTAGTGTAATTACACAGCGACATTTTTGTCCGAAGTGTATTTATCAAGCTTAATTTCAAGCAGCAAGATTGTGTGCGAAACTGCGGCTATGTACCTTCCGCATGCTGAGAGACCGCTGCTTGTTTACAACTTCATATAGAAAATAGAGTGTCGGCCGCTTACTAACGAGCAGAAAAGGCGATTGCTACTATTAAGGGGGATGCTGAGGGCATCTGCTATACTGTCTACGCTGAGGGTATCTGCTATAGCTCGCTAAGCCTGGTCACGTTTGATGTTGTTCTTGTAATTGCGGTCGCGTCCGTCCCACAGGATGCGACGCTTCTCCACTTTAGTTATTACGATCTCGTTGAAGGTTGCTTTGTCCATTTTATGGGAACACGATGCGCGAATGAAATTGCGGTATCACGTGCTTTCTTTGACGCACGCGCCAGTTCTGCCGAGAAAAAAAAAGTTGCTCCAGAGAGGTTCCGTCGACATGCGCAGAGAGCAGGGCTATCTGGTGGCAAAAGCAAAAACCAAAATGCCACTTGACCAAATGCCACGTGACCTACCTGAACTCGGATTGGCGGACGCGCCGCGCGACGTGTTTTTTTATTTTTTCGACTCCGAGCAGCAGCACGCGGCGGCGCGATTTCGTGACGGATCATGCTGGGCACGCGTCAAAATGACGCGCGCGACCCACCATCCGCGCGTCAATCGCGCCTGAAATCGCGCCATGCGGTTCCGCCTTTACAGTAGTGGTCTCCAAGCGCCCAATGTCAGGATTGGGGGCTCAATCCCATCGCTCGTGATCCGTTGTCAAGATTGGAGTCGGGCATGAATGAGAAGGTAGCTGGCCCATGCCGTCGTCCAACTTATCCACGCTGAGGGCGTTGATGAAGGGAAGGACTGCTTCTCATCGAGAACGAGGAATATGGGTTTATTTACAGTATTTATATCAGTCTAACATGACTGTTTGAGAAAGTACTTCAGTCTAACATGACTGCTTGAGAAAGTACTTCAGTCTAACATGACTGCTTGAGAGAGAGTGCCCTGAGCAGCCGCACAACAGCGGTTTTTAAACACTCGGTCCTCTCCCGATACAAGGTGATGCGAACGTTCGTTTAGTCATCGCAAACAAAGCCGCCTCTCCGCAGGACGGCTTACACACACACATGCACACACACACGTGTTTACGGTCCGAAACCGACACCACACCAATTTCATAGAACTCGGAGCCGTTCCGGGTAGCGCGTTGTCTTGCGTCTTGGTTCGCGTGGGAAGGGATCGAAAAACGGCGTTCCCGCGGTAACTCGCGCACCCGTAGCAGATCAGGTCCGCGTTGGGGAGTTTGGTAACAATAGTTGGCCCGCCGAACTCATTCCGTCACAACGGCAATGAGGCTAGAGGCTGGCGGCAATGCTCCCGAGATGTTGCTTCCACAGTAGCAACTGGGTGGCAAACTTGCACTGCAGCTGGCCGTTCTTAACACCAAGCACTACAGTCCGCTGTACGTTGTCTCTCGTGGCACAACCCGTCGCAGGTTGACGCGAAGCAGCGAACATTACCAGATCGCTGATTGCAATAGGCGGTCGTTCTTGGATGGAATCGCATTCATAGTTTAAACCGCAGCTGGCGCAATTAAAGCCTCTCCGTCGACGCGAAAGTAAACAACGCTAAAAAACAGCGTCACTTCCACTCGGAACAGGAAGCTGCAGCTACGTAAGTTCCGTTGACGCCGGAAGCTGAGGGGGTGAGTGGGAGAGCAGCGTGGAGGAGGAGGGTAGGTTGGCGGTAATTAAAGCCCCTACATACACGTTTCCGCCGACCAGGTTAAGTACCGCAAACCTGCCCTCCTCCTCCACGCTCCTCTCCCACTCACCCCCTTAGCTTCCGGCGTCAAGCGGAACTTACGTAGCTGCAGCTTCCTGTTCCGAGTGGAAGTGACACTTTGTTTTTAGCGTTGTTATCTTTCGCGCCGCTGGAGAGCCTTTAATTTCACGAGCTGCGGTTGAAACTGTGAATGCGATTCCATCCAAGAACCACCACCTACTGTAACCAGCGATCTGCTCGTGTTCGCTGCTTCGCGTCAACCTGCGACGGGTTGAGGCACGAGCGACAACGTACAGAGGAATGTAGTGCCTGAGCGCTTGGAGACCACTGCCGTTTTTCGTGCATTTGGGCAACAGCGACCGCGAACTACTACTTCAGCGGAATACAACAGCTTGTCCCCTTTGCATCTTTTTTTATTTTGACTGCCAAAGCTCTGCTAAGCACGCGCGGGCGTCTCACCATCGTCTAACAGCAGTCAAAGCGGAAATTACCGCAGCGCAACTCGAGAAAGCGGAAACGCCGGAACCGGAAATTTTTAAACCGGAAATGCCGGAACCGGTAATACCGTAACCGGACTTGGTGTGAGGGGAAAGGCGGCGCACAACAAAGGTTGTCGCTACTTAAAAAAGCGGCGGTGGCGCGTAGATGCAGGGGCTTTACTCGAAACGAGCAGCTGGCCTACGCTACACCGAGGCGTCGCGAGGAGGCTAAGCGGACCCACGCCGTCGTCCGAATTTTAACGATGAGAATTGCTCACTTTTTGATGACTACGAGATCAGGATGTCGGAGGAATAGAAGAGAGGATTTATTCATCTTAGGGGGAAAAGGGGCAAGCTTATTTACAGGTAAAGGCATGAGATACTGACAGGAGTATGGAGTGCAGTGAATCGTATCATGCAGTGCACATGTGAGATCAGACTGCATCGTTCCGGGAGAGCACACTCCACACACTGAGTATGTCTCCTTAAAAACACTTCGCTCCACTATACATCGCTCGCTAGTGTTGCAAATGGGTCGCAAGCCCCAAGGGTAGCGTTGGCCTGGCGGCCTGGGGCACAGCTGGAAGCATCCGAAGGTCCTGGCAAAGGATGAGTCGACTGCTAACAGAACAACTTGTTTATTTTAGCATCGCAAAAGAGCGGCCGGTCAGGTCGACCGAAGTGGAGAGACGGGAGAGCACGTTACTCGACGGAAGAAATCGAAGCTTCTTTCTTGGCGTCCGTGGGCAGCTGCTTTTATACTCTCGGAGTCGAGGGCAAGAAGGAACGGCTCGGAAGAGGCGCACGTGACGGCGGCGCACGGGCACGTTGTGACAAGAAGTGACGTATCCGCCGGGCCGGCGCCGGTCAGACCTCCTCGCTTCACAGTTGGGGAGCTCCTCTCCCCGGCTGCCGCACTTTGACAAGCGTGGGCACCAACATGCACACACACACACGAAGACACGTGGCATTGAAACATGCCTGGACGCGCTTAGCAGGTGGCGTTGGGACAGCGCTGAACTGGCCAAAATGTCCGCCGCTGTGAACGAAGCCCCGGCGTCCGTTGCATCCGCGCCGGCTATACCGCACGTCGGAGGCGAAACGTAACACTAGGGAAACGGATAACGTCAGACTCAACCAGTCCGGTGGTTCGTACCGGTACAGCACACCGCCTCCAAGGAGGAGAAGGTCGACACAAAGCACACGCGCAGCCCCTAGGCTGAACCTGGAAATGGGATTCCAGCAAACAAGACCCAGTGTTTCACTGACGACCGGGAAGAAGTCAATGGCCCAAGCTCTCCGGTAGCTAAAGCTTCGTCTCCAGGTGCTGGAGTCTTTCACTGAAGTTGTGGGAAGCCCTCCACCGTCTCGTTCCCAGGCCGAAGTCTGCCAATTTTCTGTAACTGAAAGATGCACCTTCTGGTAGGAATGCTGGATCTGTTAGCATCTCATTGTCCACGTTGACTCGGTGGAACGTTGTTTGACGTCGGTATACCATAATGACCTCCGCCTCTGCTCTTCGGCGAATACGCCTAACGCACGTAAAAACCTCCATTTTTTTGTTTCTTTGTTTGGAATAACTCTGTAGTAATTAAGGAACTCTCATGACGCTGCTCCATACAATCTCGGAGTCGGCGGTTAGTCGACCTCTATGGTTAGTAAGGTGTCTTTAGAGCTGCCTCGATATATTACTGCGAGCGCAGCGGAGGGCTGGCTGATCGCTGATTCCGAGCGAAGACATAATTTTCCAAGCGGGATTCCAGCCATAAATAGGAGCCAGAATATTTGAGATATCGCGTTATCATTTTGAGCATCGCTTGCACACATAAAGGCATAACATTGATAATCTCAACACTTCAATAAAACGTTGTTAAGAATTTATAAAATGCATCATTTAAGTTTTAGCGCGATAACATCAGAGAAACGCAAGATACGTAAAAATTGGAATGAGGGCCAAGTCCCCAATTTTGGATTCGTTGAGGGCTCTTGCCAAATTCCGCCCTTACCTCTGGGGTCGAACGTTTGATGTTGCAACAGACCATCATGCTCTTTGCTCGTTGTCCTCCCTCCAAGAGCTCACTGGACCCTTCGTATATATACAGGAGTGCTTTCATTCTTTTCTTTTTTTCTTTTTTGTTGTTGAAGCCTGACGCAGACTCAGCAGTCCAGAAACGACAGCGCATGCAAAATTGATTACACCAATTAATATTTGTACATGTCCACGATCTTTCACGATGAAATTTTTTAGAGATTATATCGCAAATTATCTTTTATATATTATGGGCATCATGTCCAAGTGATAAATATTGTTACCTGTCAGCTACACAAGTGTAAAAATTATACCGCGAAGCGTTTCCTCGCCTAGTAGGAGTCAAGGTCAGAGCAAGGCGACGCGCAAGTACGCGCCAATTTTGCTTCCGAAATATATGGGCCCATCCCGGTGATGTTTCAGCTCGAAAATCCAGCGGACACAATGCCCGGACATGGGCAACGCTACTTAGATAGCACAAGGCCTGTTCATTCCGATCCATGACGTCATGCTACTTGCCCCGACTGCCATAGAATCTAACGGGGATGCTCCCGAGTAAGCAACAATGATTTTGACGTCACCGCTTTCGTCACGCCAGTCTTGACAATGAAAATTTCGGGCCAGGTAGCATGACGTCATGGATCTGAGTGAAACTTAAAAATAAATCATGGGGTTTTACGTCCAGAACCACGATCTGATTATGAGGTACGCCGTAGTGACGAACTCCGGAAGTTTAGACCCCCTGGTGTCCTTCAGCGTGTCCCTACATTATGTACACGGGTGTTTTCGCATTTCAATCCCACGGAAATGCGGCCGCCGTGGCCAGGATTCGATCCCGCGACCTCGAGCTTAGCAGCCAAACACCAGATCTACTAAGCAACCAGGGCGGGTGTGGATCTGAGTGAACAGGCCTTGCGCTATCTAGGTAGTGTAGACATGGGCTGATAACGTATAACTATGCCATTCCGAGTTTATTCTCGTGTCCTGACGTCGACTTTACGTAAACGCCGACGCAAGCATCGGGCGCTGTCCCGAAGCTGTTTGAACAGCTTCGGGTCGCGTTTGAGGTCCCTTTTGTTTGATTTCATAGCGAATAGCACTGCCTACCTTGACGGGTTTTTCATCTCTAATTGGCTGACAAAAGGTAAGCAGCGCACGGAAGTGGTGAGAGCTTCATTGATGCCGAGCTAGCACAATGAAATTAGATGACCGAGTGAGGAGAGTGCGGTGGCTGGTCAAAAATCGCGGTGGCGTGCAACTGGAAAGTTAAAAATGCCGTTAAAGCGGGCCTTCAGCGAAGAAGAGTTACCCGAGCGATTTTGAATACGTGCCAAAACGGCCCGAAAACGTAATACTTCCAAGAAAAAAATGTTATAATACGCAAAAAAATCCACTCTCACCAGCAGCTCCGAGTAGCCAGGGGCTGAGCGATCGGTGGGCCGCCATCTTCTATTCCTTTTAGAATGGGGAAGTATCCGGCTGTTCCAAAAAAAAAAAAAAGAACAGTTTTGTTCGGCATATTAGTGCATCTTTAGTGCATGCATGTCGCGTTGACGCGTGAGTTTTTGTAGTATACTCGAGCACAGTATTACAGCCGTGTTGGCGTCGCCATGTCGATGTTTCATCGGCTGGCCTGCGGTGAGCGCGACGCGAAGGTTCGGCCACAGCTGAACACTTATGCTATTGCGCCTCGAAGTCACTGGCAGCGGAGCGGGTCAAGACACCGCCACAGCTCTTTCGTAAACGTAAGTAAACATTTTGAGCCGTAAGCGCAACGTTGCAAGCGCTGCGCAGCAGTGATAATCGGCGACCACAGTTGGCGCCATCTGCCGCATGTCTCTCATCACGCCGAAGTCAGCTGTTGAGAAGCGACCGAAAGATGTCAGGAGGGTAAACAACGTTCGCACGAAGGCGGGAGAGTACGAAGAGCACGCTTGCATTTCACGTGAACACACACACACACACACACACACACACACACACACACACACACACACATATATATATATATATATATATATATATATATATATATATATATATATATATATATCACACATAGGAGAAATTGTACTTACTAATTCAATTTTAAAAAATTATAAATTCAGGGAAATGAAAGTGAATGAAGAAACTGGCCGCAGGTGGGATACGAACCCACGTCATCGCATTACAAGTGCGATGCTCTTTTATATATGTATATGTGTGTGTAGGACGTGGCGTCAAAATTTCACATGATGCTTCCGCCCAGCCGTTCCCCTTATTTAATAAGGCGCGCCCAACTCCTGCCTCAATCCATGAAGCGCTCCATGCCTGCATCTACCACATCTACTGTGGAACAGCCAGTTTGAAATAGATTTACATTTTCCTCTGGAAATGTTGTGTTCTGTCTTTTCCCGCCCATCTGTCTTCTGGGCAGGTGTTACCACGCAATGCATGGTCCAGGCGAGCGCCCAGGGCTTTGCGAGTTGGAAAGTGACGGTGTGACGGCGAATGTTAATTTGATTTGAGCAAGCGCCGAAACTAATGCAAGGAACAGCCAAACATACGCAGGGGCACCAACTCTGAATATATACTATGTGCGTGTTCTTGTGCTATCCTTGTTTATTTCTCGTCGATATACCATTCATTGTAGGCCACAGCACTGTACGGGTACAGCCGAACGCCTTTATTGACCCTTCTCGCGAAGCAGTTCGCTCTATAGAAACGAGATGACGCTCTAAGCGGCGCGCCACACGTTGCCTCAGTGAGAGCGCGCGAATACGAAGCCGCAACCTCTTCTGCCCTGCTTCTGTGCGATAAGTTGTCGGAAACGTAACTGGTTTTTCGCTCACGCACAGTGATCCATTCATGCTGCAAAATATGTAGCAGTGGAGTGAGGACGTGTGCAGTAGTTGGCTGCAACAATTGTGACTGGCAATTAATTAGGAATGGAATTATCCTTGCGTCCAAGTTCACGAACCGCTGATATACATAAGGACTGCCTGACGGATCTTCGGGATGCATGGCTTCCCTCGAGGTTAAAAAAATTCACTCATCCACCAGCGTTGTAGCGCTAACATCCAAGGAGAGAACTTCGACCCCGGCAAGTCTGCACGAGCGAGTACCGCTCGTTATACCGTGACAATGGGAATATAGCGCCGCTTCTTGGCATAGAGCAAGTTTTTCGCACGTTATTCACACACATCAACCCGAACTCACACTCAAACTTAGGCCCATTCTATCGCCAACGTACCAAGTAAGTGAACGAGCGCATACTTCAATCAATGTGCCGAAGCGTGGGTGACGGCGACTACCACCGACAGCACACTAATGTTCGAAGCCGAACGTTCCGTAACGGTCCACACAGTAAGCGAGTGACTAGCGATAATACGTATTTGCTACAAGCTATTACAACGTACAGACAATTGCGTTACAAGCACTGTGCCCAGAAAGTACAAATATATTGCTACTGAGCACACCCACGGCAGAAAATAAATCAGATAGTGAACGCCCGGGGAATTTTACTGGGTGGGAGACGACACAAGCCGCTGCCTAAAAGTATTTGATAAATAAAGAACGAAGAGCTAAACACACTGATACTGATTCAATTCATAAGCGAAAAGTTAGGATAGCTTGGAATACATTTTCAGCCCTGCTTTTATTACATGCACTGTATATGCTGTTCGCGGTGTTTGGACAAAGCGTAATGAGCTCCGAAGGCGCTCACATGCCCTTTGAAGCTGCAGCCAAAGCTTCGCGTGTCGTCCAACCAGTCACCGTCTACGATATCCGCCGAAAAAGAGGTTTGCAATGCCGTACCGGCGTTATGTACATCCATGGTAAACACAGAGGCGATGCAGGCAGCTGAGGCAAGCAATGGAAGCGTCACCACGTGATCAAACATGGCAGCGCCCACGGGATAGCCGTGAAGAGGGTCAATAACAAAATTATTGGGTCTCCAAGATTATTCGCTATATAGGTCACTTCGTTGTAAAGGTCCCGCACAGCACAGCTCACAATAGCGCTGAGACTGAATTATTCCTCCGTTATATAGTTCATTTCGTCGTAGAGGGGCTCGACTGTAGATAGCTGTCGAAGTATATTGCACACAGGGACAAGTGCCCCATCACTTAGGTGTCCTGTTGTATCCTCATGGGAGACGGTTATACTCCCCCCCCCCAAAAAAATGAATACTAGCGCACTAAATGTCACCCCCCCCCCCCCCACCGCCACACCTATAGTGCCCTCTTTTCCGCCTTGCTTCCGCAACTGTGCAGATAGCAGCAAGTGGTTGTCGGAGAGGACAGACGGTTGTGCGATCGTAACGGTGTAGGACCAGTCTCCGCACAAGTTGAATCGGGTTATCGTGTCTCTCTTGTACATTACGGATGCACTCGTTTTGCTCAAGAGCTGAACGAACTGCAGGATACTTTATGCATTGTGGGGTTCTTCTCCCGTACTCTTGGGACAAAGGAACGACAACACAGTAGTGCAAGCAATCGCAAGGGCATTTATTGCACCTTTCATAGATCAATTAGCCGAGTTGCTAGCCACAAAACATGCCCATGGGCGCGCGACAAATCTAGGAAGTCCGACTCACCGCGACCGGGTAGCGAGCGAATATGTTCGCCCCATGCTGGATCCCAACGCCTGGTCGTTCGCGCGTACAGTCACGCGAACGGTGGCGCGTTCGAAGGAGGCCACGCGAGACGGTCTCGCAGAAGCATGGATCGGTGCACGCGCGGGACGTCCGCGGCGTTCGCCGACCCGCAGCCTAAGAGGAAGAGCTTCTCCTTTTCGCGGCTAAGTAACCCCGCCCGTAGGCGGCGTTAGCAGCGCAACACTCGCGCCATCTCTCGCACTGCGCTTCGACCACACCGACCGCCGCGGGCCCCAGGCCACGCGGCGAAGCCGCATTTCAGGATACTGGAGCTATGCGGGAAAACAAGATATCAGGGGACGCGTGAGAGTCGCGCATCCCCATAGCATTTCCTGACGAATACACAAGAAACGTTTGTAATCAGTACGAGAATTTTAACGAAATATCTACGAGAGAATCGGACGCATCTGTAAGGTATTCGAGCGTAAGACGTGCAATATAAATATGCAATGAACGTATGGATTGCAGTATATCAAAGCCTTACATAACATCATAGTCTCAGAAGGGTTTGGGTGCGAGCTAGTTGGTACGGATCATTCATATTTAAAACAGCGCAAAAAACACGGACAAGGGAGGACACAGGACGAGCGCTGTCAACAACACCTTTATTGGAGCCTGCGCAAATATATACAATTTGCAACAGGCATAAAGAGAGTGAAAGAAGGGGAGGGGAAGGCGAGTCATCGTCGGTCAACTACTGCTGCGCATGCGTCAATGACATTAAACAATATAAAAGAAACAATAACATGGTGGACACAGGCCAAACTGCTTAACTTCTAAGGAACTTAAGTTCTTTATCACAAAGTGCAATAGAAGGGGAACTAACACAGGTGGCTCCTAACTGACTCATTGAAAAGGCCTCAAAGATTTCTCTGGCCATCTGATTGCTGTACCTTTTTAACACACGTGTGGGGTCAAGGAGTGGAGTACAGTCATACTCGGCACAATGAACAGCCAGATTACTGCCAGTCTTAATCTTGACACAGTGAGCATGCTCGCGCAAACGTTCATTAATACAGCGTCCTGTTTGCCCTATGTAAGTGCAGCCGCAAGTGGTGGGAATGGAATACACTACATTGGTGCTGCAATGTACAGGCTTGGCGACATGTTGCTTATTGCACGGTCCAGGTGTTCTCCGGCTTTCGTTTATTTTTTTGCACATCCTTCCCAACTTGTTAGGCGCAGTGAATACGACCGTTATACCAGCCCGGCCTGCGGCTTTCTTGATGCGATGGGACACACCATGTATATACGGCATCGCAACAGTCTTGGTTAAGACATCTCCCGCTACACGCTGTTTCTTGGGGGAACGAGCCTCTTGCAATAAACCTTCCGCCAAGGAAGACATCAGTTGTTCAGGATAGCCACTTGTTTTAAGCCGCTGGACTTGATTGGAGAGGCTGCTGGACATCGAGTGGTAGCAAGAGCGAACGACCGCATTTCTAAGGGCCCCTAGGGCGATGGAGCGCTTCACCACTTTAGAATGGTTGGATGTGTAGGGGAGAAGGTGTTTTTTGGAACGCGGGGCATACATCCAACACGTGTGCCCTTCCTGGAGGTGTAGTGCAAGGTCTAGGAAGCGGATTTGGCCTTTTTCCGGCAGTTCTCTTGTGAACGTCAAACCTCGATAGATGCACTTGAATTTTTCAAACACTTGGTCGACCAGGGTTGTGGCTTCATTAGGGTGGGCAGATAGGATCACCAGAAAATCGTCGACGTAGCGAAACACCTTCTTAACAGGAATTGTGCTGAGTTGCTCCTGGAGGAGTCTATCATAGTGCGCCAACAATAGATCACTCATTATGGGCGCAATACGAGAGCCTATGCAAATCCCGTTCTTTTGCACATAGAACTCTTCATTATGCTGGATGACGGTAGATCGTAGGTAAACCTGCAGCAGGTCCAGGAAATTGGCGACGCTGGTGCCAACCGCATTCTGGAACCGGACTTCACCTATCGTTTCTATGCCTTCCTGCACGACGGCGAAGAGGTCATATTGAGGTAGGGAATAATATAGGTCCTTGATGTCTACCGAGAATGCCTGTGCTCTATTTATGCTTGACTCCTTTAGGAACTGGTCTACCTCTGTCGAGTTGCCTACTAAAAACGGGTCATTTATTGGAAGCTGCCTGAGACCTTCCAGAAGGTAGGACCCTAGGCACTTTTGCCAAGTACCCACTTCCGAAACAATGACTCTGAAGGGGTGGCCCATCTTGTGAGTTTTAACAGTAAAAAAGGCGGAAAGGCACATTCCTTTGGAGCGCTTGATCACCTTAGACAACTTTTCTAGACCGGCTTCCTCACATCTGCCTACGGCGAACTTCTTGGTCTTGGAAGGGTTGAACCCATCGGCAACTTTGAAATTTTCTTTGAATGCGCATTCTGCGGAAAGGTGAAATTGCAGGGAGTGGCATACAACAAAGCCGCCTTCTTTATCTGACACTAGCAACTTTAATTCACTACTCCGCAGCGATTCGATGATGCTTGATACCTTCGGTCGACTAGGACCGGAGGATCCCAAGGAAAGTGCATCAACACACTCCAGAATCACCCTTTCGCAGTCGGGGGACGCGGCTCTACTCGCAGTCGTTCTAACAAGTGATAACGCTTCGACTTTGTCAACCTTAGGCGGAACGCAGAACTTAGGTCCCAAGCTCAAAACAGCGCTCGTCCTGTGTCCTCCCTTGTCCGTGTTTTTTGCGCTGTTTTAAATATGAAACATCATAGTCATCAGTGTCGTCGAAAGAGTGACGAGGAGCATCGGCGATCATCGCCCACCCTCTCTCAACATGTGGCATGAGAGCCTGTGCAGACGCTTTTCACCCAGCGCCACATGTCCTAAGGATCACACTTCCTCGCGCGGACATCCTGAGTTCGTCGTTAATACATCGTGGCCGAATCGAGATGCGCGGAAGATGGCGGAGGTGACCTGCCAGGCAGTTTCAGCCCCGTGACAACGGCAAGACATCTGCATAAAGTCGCTTGTTAGATCATACTTGCGGGTGCGAGAGGCTTGTGGAACGTCCCGCAAACGTCCTTTTGAGGACATGGTATGCTGTGCCACAGTTCAATTCTTGTTACATCTATTTTGCTTGCTTCTATAAGATTCCGTAGACACTGAGGTTTGAGCAGGTGTATTCGGTCAATTAGCATAATGCAGAATGACGGAAATATGCTATATATTTAGGAATTACGGCAGATCCGACGTACTTGTCGGAATCAACGTTAAGCGAAGCTTTCTTGATACGTTTCAAATAAACGATTTGCAAAAATACGCACGATCTTGCAATTTCATTTTATGTATGAGTACGAGCGAGTTCACGCTCAAGTTCACCTACTTCTCCCACCCTAGAAGCTTCGTCTCGCTTGGCTTCGCGCTAACGCGCATGTAACTGCTCACCCTGTGGGCCGCGTTCTGCAGCTATAGCCATCACGCGCCTGCAATTCAAGACGCAAAGACCCTCACCGCGGGACGCGTTCGTGCATTGCAGTGCCTCCGAGATTGGCCGAGTCTCGGTTACTCAAGCTCCGTGATGATACCAGTTTACTATTACACTGCAGCAGCGATCTCCTGGTGGGTCCAGTCTATTGTTGCACTGCCTTCGGGATCGGAGCCCACTTTACTCAGCGAGACTGAGCAGCCGCGTCGAGCGCCGAAAAGGAATGCGTCGAAATATTTGCTTTAATGACAAAATTATGCACTTGAACGTGTGCGCCTGTTGCAGTAAGGACGTTTAGCTGCTGTTTGTTGTCTCATAGCGGAATTTCGCGGAGAACAAAGCCGATCAATGGCACATCGGTATGGGATCTAGTACAGGTGGCTATAATAGTAAGCAGACTTGTTATATGTGTGCTGCATATTGTGTGCGAGCTCCCTCCTGCTGAGCAACCGCAGCGGCAAGCTCTCACAAACAAACGCACGCACGCATGCGCATATAAAAGACAAATGAATAAAGGGAAAATGAGACATCCACCCGTTCGTAGCAATTGCTACGAACGGGTGGATGCCTCATTTTCCCTTTATTCATTACTTCTCTCCACCTTGCGGGTTTCCGCAGAACTACTACATCAATCTCTTGCCTTTGCTTCGTGTTGTCGACAAATTCGACTTCGCTCTGCCATCTGCTAGCCGCCTGGTTAGCTCAGATGGTAGAGCGGCTGCCCCGGAAAGGCGGTGGTCCCGGGTTCGAGTCCCGGACCAGGACGATTTTTTCTTCAACTATGAGGCTTTTCTTTCGAGGAACCCGTTTGGGTTTCCTTTGTAGCAATTGCTACGAACGGGTGGATGTCTCATTTTCCCTTTATTCATTACTTCTCTCCGCTTTGCGGGTTTCCGCAGAACTACTACGTCAATCTCTTGCCTTTGCTTCGTGTTGTCGACAAATTCGACTTCGCTCTGCCATCTGCTAGCCGCCTGGTTAGCTCAGATGGTAGAGCGGCTGCCCCGGAAAGGCGGTGGTCCCGGGTTCGAGTCCCGGACCAGGACGAATTTTTCTTCAACTATGAGGCTTTTCTTTCGAGGAACCCGTATGGGTTTCCTTTGTAGCAATTGCTACGAACGGGTGGATGTCTCATTTTCCCTTTATTCATTACTTCTCTCCACCTTGTGGGTTTCCGCAGAACTACTACATAAAAGACAAATCTACTGAACCCATGTCTGTAGGCGGTTGTTGTTTTTTTTTTTGCGTAAATTTTACCACACGTGTCCTCGGGGCTATCTGGACGCCATGACGTAGGAATCGCGAAGACTTCTTCAGGACGTACCGTATATTTGCGTTTTGTGGATCGGTACACGTCAGTACAATAGAAGGATCAAACTACTTAAGTGCTTCGAAGCCACCAGACTCGTCAGCCTTACGTTTCCGCTTACGTCTCCGTTTCCCCTGTGAAACTATCTACATGCGCGTGTTCGACGCACCCACCACTTCACGGTGGTGGCTCTATAGGAAGCAGCTCGGTGGATCCACTCATCTCCGCTGTAGACATTAGCCGGATATGAGGAACGGCTGTTGTTGGCATCGATGTTCGGTCTGTGTGTAGTGCGTCACTCGCTGACGGCTGATACCGGCCTCTCCCCCGCCGCGCATCGGGATGACTCATCTTGCCACTACTTTCGACATTATATAGAAAGACTTTCTTGGCAGCCGCGGGTCATAAAGTATCCCCTGATAAGCGAGGCGCTTTATTTCAGATGGACGGCGAGGTCTTCAGGTGGTCGGTGAAAGCGATGATCTCAAATTCGACACCTAACTGTCTGCGAGGCGACTTTGCGGGTGCATCCTGCAACACCACGCGTTCGCAGCCAATACATCAGAATAGGGAGATTTCGAGTTTTTCGGAAATGTCCTTATATATAGTCTACGTCTTTTTATGGGACGCGCAGATCTACTATGTTTGAACATCGGGAGATCTCCCTTGGTTATAATGGAGGGGTAAAATAAAGTGTGCTTGTAGTCCAAACGAGTTTCACATAATTCCACGGGGTTGCGCAGTCGATAACGACTAAAAGTCTGCGTGTTAGTTGCTTGGCGTCCAAAAAAGAACGTGCGAATTTCTATGGCAGAGAAGAACTAGTCTGCATTCTGCGATGTGCGCCAAGATAGGCTTTATGTTAGGAGGCACGGTATTCTTTATAGAACTCATGGAACACCGATAGATATTAAAGTAAGCCTGTAGTTGCTGCACCCACCACATAGCCTTAAGTACGCCTATACGGTGACGCTGTATTCGATATGACGCTTGTATAGAGAGAGTGTTTTGTGCAGCGATTTTTTCTTTCGGGATATAGGAGAAGATATTATGGTGCGGTAATGTAAAATAATATGAAATAGCGTGCCCCAGTCTACACCACACGTACATGAGACAGGGAGAGATAGGCGAACAGGCTTGTTACAGTCCACCATATCTGAAAATGTGAAGCGCTATCACAAGCCCAAGAGGCTATATACCCAGATGAACGGTGAATTTCAAGACAACACAC